>NC_081563.1:32852396-33103301 GCF_022355385.1 Mustela nigripes | reverse complement strand
TTCTTTCTTTCTTTCTTTCTTTCTTTCTTTCTTTCTTTCTTTCTTTCTTTCCTTTTTAGCAATTTCTACAGTGTAAGTGGCCATGGTTACTTAGGCAGGAGTTTTGGGCCTCTGAAATTGATGGCTACATGGTTGTACACACCAAGTTATTCTGTCCCTTAGGAATCTCTGTGAGTTGCTCAGGATCTCTCTTTTTACCGTGGTCTTCTTGCACCTGTCTTCTCCCTAAACCCCGTGCAAGCAGCAGACCGCTCTTCTCTCCTCCCTGTCCTCTCCTTCCTTTCTCTCTTGCTGCACAAATTCTTGTTTTTCTCTTCAACACTTTGTTTCTATTTCCCTACCTTGAATAACAAGTAAACTTTCTTCCCATACGCCTGGCTAATCATTCAGAACATGTTTTATCAAATGCCAGGCCCCTTTGGGGGTAAGCCCCAGGCTTTGGAATCTGGGGTCTTGATCTACGCCGTCTTACCTCTAGAGTTCTAGAAGAATAACTCATTTGGACTCGATTTTCAAACAGGCAAGTTCAGAAACATTTATTAGGGGATTATCATCTGCCGGGCTCTCTGCTGGCTCTGGGAAAATAGAGGTGAGTAAACCAACGTTCTGCTCTGTTCCATCCTCTTCTCGTCCTTAACTCTACCTCCCTTTGACCCGGGGCCTGTCTTTCGCTTTCCTTGTCAGTACACCTTATGCTGGTACCACCTTGTCACACCTGACATTCTGCCGCTGGTCTCTCTCTTTCCATCTCTCTCTTCGCCAACAGGTGACTTATGAATTCGATTAAGAGATGAAGCCATGGTGTCTTTTTTTTTTTTTCTAAGCAAGAAGGACTCAAGAAAAGAAGAGAGATTAAAAATGAAATATGCATCTTTAGAAAAGAATAATTCAGATTTCTAATTCAAAAGATTAATCAAGAAAATTTATTTTTTAATCAGATTTACATCTACAACATGCTCAAGGTCACAAGCAGTCATTACCAAGGAAGGAAAATAGGGTCTCTTGTGCATTTTCCCCTCTCCCTGGGTATCATTAGTCTAGTAACAATAAGATGCTAAAGAAAAGAATGTCACTGTATTTTCATATTAGGGCATCTTGACCTTCATTTACAGTGATGCACAAACGCTGATTTTGTCCTGTACATTCAAGGTCAACTTTCTCTTGTTAGGCAACAAGTGCATTCTTTAAGAGCCCTTCTTGATAAGAAAGATGTCACCTAAAAGTGCATTTCAAATAGTTGTAGCTGGCTCCCTGGGGAGGAGTCTCGTGTCACTAGTTCAGGGCGGCAGTGCTGGCTGTTATCTGGGAAAAAAAACAAAGCAAGGATGATACCTAAGGAGGTGTTCAAGAAACTGCCTTTCCCCAGCAGGATTTGGGCCACTGGCAGGCATTGTGTTGAATCAGTCCCATGAATCATATCATCAACTGGAGAAAATATTGCAAGTGTTGTCAGTATCTGAAAAAAATCAACAGAAAGAAAGAAAAAAGAAAAATCCTTCTATCAGAGAATATGTGTCATACTAAAAATAGAAGTGAAAGCCTTTATAGGATTCTCCCCACAGCCTTTATTAAGGACATGCAGCCCTCCACCTAGGATTCTCCTTGTGGATGGATTTTATTTCCATTCTGACGTGTGCAATGACTTCTATTACCTTGTGTGAGAGTACATTTAAATGCCATGCCAGCTCAAATAAAAATAATCAGACTCTGCCGTTAGAAGGAGTAGTAGCATGCTGTAAGGTTTGCCGTTTGGCTTCAAACTTCCCTTAAGGTATATATTGTGCTGAGGTGAGAAGGGCTCTGTTATTATACTAGTGCTTCGAGTTGAAAAGTGACTTTTATTTCTTGGCTGTGCTAAAATGAGAGCATTTGCATGTACTCATGTGTGCACACGTGTCTAGCAATAGACACCAGTAGGAACACAAAAGCAATTTTGTTGATAACATTCCTTTCCTTGGGTTCATTCATGCATGTGGTAAATTATGTGACCTGCAACGAATCCGTGTATAATGGACTAAAAATATCCAAGGGAGCAAAGGCCCTTGGGAAGGTAGAAAGAGATGCTTTAAGTAGAAGCATTGCTTATTATCTCCTACTTTCTTGACCTTTTCTTCATTTAAGGTGATGCCAGTGCCCAGAGCCAGGCTATTAAATTAACAACATGAGAAATAGTCTCTCTTTCCACGCGGCGCATGTGTGCCTGGGAAAGTGACGCCAATTTACTACCTAAGCTAACCCTGACAGAAAAAACTAGAGGGCATGATAATGTGATTTAGTATTTAATCTATTAGTGTTTATTCAAAGATCCTGTTCATGTTTTGTTTCTGTCTCTCTTTCTGCTCCATTTTGTATTGAATGATACTTTACCACCTTTAAAAGAACCAGAAATAAAAGTGCTCATAGTTAGGGAGGCACAAACCAGAATTCCTTGGGGACAAAACCTTAGTTGGAGTAAATATCATATTGTTTTGTTGAATCTGTCAATAAACCAATGATAGCTGATGAAAGAAAGGCTGCTTACCTGTGGGGTGAAACGGGGAAGCAGGTTGTGAACTCCAGGCGCATAAGACCGTCACCACCCAACAGAGTTGTCAATGGTGCGGGGTTGCGCGTTCCATGATAACCGTGTACTCAAGTGGCCACTAGACACGGTCAGGACATGGTTGAGAGGCAGGTAGTCTGTGTTGCTAACACCATCTCATTCTGTCCAGATGAGCAGTCTCTAGGAAGGCCAACATATTCACTAGCAGAAAGGAAAAAGGGCACCAAAAATTAAGAACCCACACATAATAGCAGGGGCTGTGATCATAGTGCCTGGGCCAAAGCTCATGAGCTCTCCTAAGCAGAAACTTAGCTCACGGGCATGTGTGGGTAAATCCAGGGCAGAGCAAATGCCAGAGTCTTCTCTAGACTCCAGCGGTGCTTGAAGGTCCCCACGTTCTTGGTAACCTTGTAGAGGACGACATCAGCCACCCTTGGCAAGTGCAGAGCACGTGGTGCTGCGTTCCTATTGTAGTCACGCTGATAGGTCACCGTCCCCTTTCCCACCGGTTCACAAGGCCCTTCTAAGAAAAGCCACTAATGCTGTACACAACAGAGCCTTGAAGTAGCTACTTCCCCATCTCCAGAGTTTTCAAGGGTTTGGTAAGAAGCTAACTAATTTGCTTGGGATAAAGTCTAATCACAAGGATATGTGTTCTGGGGGGGGGGGGGGTCTCAGTTCTTTGGTATATGGGATGTAATCCTTTTTTTGGTTTATATTCTTCTAGGGCTTATCTTTCATTTCCTATGGTTCCCACCTTCTCACCTACATGAGGTCGGGTTTATCTGAAAGGGATTTTGGCTTATGCATCTGTAATTATGCTTATTTAATTTCTCTGGAAGGATAGGAACAATGTGTTAGCCTTATCAGTGCAAACTTGGCACTCTTTACCATTAGATTTTCAGCTTCCATTAAGATCATAGTAAGCTAAGCTGGGGAAGAAAAAAATAAACTCTCTTTCTAAAGGTCAGTCTTCTTAATTAAATGAAAACTCAGGCAGTAGCACTATAAACTGAAATGACTATAGCCTGTGCTCTTTCGGAGGAGACCCTACAGGGTATTGAGCTGACCTGCTGAAAGCAGGCCAAGCTGAATTATTCCCTGATGGGTAGGAGGGTGCGCCATTACAATGGTGGTTCCTTTTCGGCAAACAAATGGAATTGATTGTATGTGGCTGTGGCCACACTGGAGGTTTCAAGTCTTGCAGCGGTGCTCTGTGTCCAGCTCACCTTGTTGTCACCTCATTGTCTTTCACTTACTACCATGGCGACTGCCACTCCCTTACACTTCTGGCTTTTGCTACCACTATCCTTCAGCCAAGGCCAATGTGTAGGAGAAATCAATAAAGAGGCTCTGAGCTAGGTACTTTCACATTTAGGAGTTCATATCAAGCCTGTGAGGAAGGTATCACCATCTCCTTTTATATAAAGAGCAAACTGAAATTCAGAGAGGTTAATGCATTTGCTCAAGGTCACACAGCTAGTGAAGTTCTCAGGCAAGAATGGACTAGACTATCTCCAGTGCCCATTCTCTTTCTTTAAGAGTTAATGTTTGTATTGTTCTGGTACCGTTCCCACTGCCTGCATTCAGGAATCTTCTGGATAGCATCTGAGGATGATAGTATATCCACCCACTATCACAGCAATGCCTACTCCATCTACACTCTTAGCCTACCTCCATCCTGCCCCTCCCTTGCTTGGGTTGCTGTTTTCCAAGAAATCAAACCACTTTCAGTTGGTAAGGAGCTCTGTGAAGTCCTCACAAGAGTAAATGAAGTCAAAGGTTTTCAAAAATAGTAAGAAAACTCTAAGAAGTAAGAATGGCAGCTTACTGTAACCATGACATTGTTCTCCAGCTCAGAAATTAAAGCATTTTACCCAGTTTTGTACTTGTGATTCTATATGTATAATCAATCAAATAAATACATCAATTATGATAATTTTTGATACATCTAGAGGATGTTCAAAGTTGTTAAAAATGACCACATAATCCTTGAAGAGTTAGAAAATCTTTTCAGGCTCTGATTGGCTTCCTATAAATGAAGGATTCCAGTTAATTATACTTATTACAACTATTGGATTCGAAAGGTTTGTTGTTTTTTTTTAAAGAATGAATATGCATTGAGTCCCAGCTGCCAAAATATACATCTTCGTGGGGCACCATCTGCATTGAGCTCCAGGGGGAGTCATGGAGGGTGTGTGAAAGTATGGCATCTTCCAAAACAGAAGGCAGTGAAGTAATAAGATGTGAAGCAGCAGTTTGCATCTCTAGCTGTAATTAGAATTGCCAGGGGAGCTTTTAGGACCAATGCCTGAGCTTCACTCGAGGCGCTTAAGTCAAAATCTCTGGGGGATGAATGTAAGCATCAGTCAGGTTTTAAAGCAGTGGCTTAGAGTGTGGGATCTGGAGAGATGGACCGACACTGGAATCCCAATTATTAAACTCTCTAAGCTTAATGTTTTTCTATACTATGAGGCTATGAGTGGTTCTTACTTTATAGGATTGTGAATGTAACCCCCATCATGGCACTTCTTTTCTAGTAAACACATAAAAATGATGATCAGTTCCTCTTATTAAAAAATGAATCACAATACAGTAGTCCCGCTTTGTCATTTTTTTCACTTTTCACGGTTTCTGTTACCGGAGCTCAACTGCAGTCTGAAAGAAAATGATCCCTTGGGCCACCTGGATGCTCCAAGGCATGTACATCCTGGATGCACCTGGATTCTCAGTAGGTTAAAGTCTCTGCCTTCGGCTTGGGTCATGATCCCAAGGTCCTGGGATCGGGCCTCACATTGGGCTCTCTGCTTGCTGGGGAGCCGGCCCTCCCTCTGCCCCCCCGCCGCCTGCCTCTCTGCCTACTTGCCGTCTATGTCTGTCAAATAAATAAAAATAAATAAATAAACAAAAGCATATGATCCCCTTTTCTGGTGTATCATCAGAAGGTCAATAGTAGCCTAATACTGTGTCACAGTACCTACATCATTCCCCTCATAGCATCTCATCATGTAGGCATTTTATCATCTGAAACCATTACAAGAAGAGGAAAGGTGGGTACAGTGCAATAAGATATTTTGATAGAGAGAGACTACATTCACATGACTTTTCTTATTAAAGTACATTGTTACTCTTCAATTTTTACTACTTATTATTGTAATCTCTTACTGTATCTAATTTATAAGTTCAATTTTACCATAGGTATGTGTGTATAGGAAAACACACAGCATATGTAGGATTCCATGGTTTCAGGCATTCACTGAGGGTTTTAGAACATATCTCCATGGAAAAGGAAGTGGGGGGAACTACTGTAATTACTACTAATTAGGCCCAATCTGTGCCCAGAGATTCAAAAGATATGTAATATAGATTAAGAGGACTCAGAAGTTATTTCATCCAGTCAAACCTGAAGAAATCCTACTAAACTCTGAACATGCAGTCTGCTAAGACCTAGCTAAGATCTGAAATGGAAGCCCTGGCATTGGAGTTTTGCCCTTGGCTAACTTATCTTTCCATTCCAACTATACTCTGCTTTACTTCATACACACAAATAACTTCAACGCTCTCTCAAACAGTAAGTCTGAATTTAGAGTGCCCTGTTACCTCTAGTGACCTCAGCTCTTCAAAGTTAACTTTCTCCTAATAAACTCCTTTACAGTTTAAGGCAACCAATAGCAAGTTCTGTCAATAAGATATCATAAATGTCTCTCAGGCATAAATCCTCTTCTCCGTCTTCTCTACAAAGCTGAGGACATTACTTTCTTGCACTATTTTGCTTGCTACTACTGCCTAATTAATTCTCTGAATGCTGTTGAAAATAATAACTTTCAGAAAAACAAATACAAACCACTCTCTGTTTTAAAATTCCCTTTATTTATGCTCTATTGCCTACAGAATCAAGTCCAATGTCCTTAGGTCAGAGGACCTAAAAATCAAAAGTTAGCTTTCGGAATCTTCCTTCCATTCACCCCCTTCTTTCAATAAACATCTTGATAGCATTCTGAATTCCACATCTCTGAACATGCCAACGTGTCATTGCATATGCTGTTCCCTTTGCTTATTTTACTGTCCTCATATTCTTTGCCTCATTAACTCCTAATTATCTTTGAAGTCTGAGATCAGGCATCATCCTTGTGATGTCCTTTCCTGACTCTTCAAGCAACATTTGTTCTTTCCCCTTCTGTGCTCTGTAATATCTCACTTAACTGTGCCTTAATATAATTGATTGAGAATGTCTTTCTCACCCAATAGCCTGAGAATTCCTTTAGAAATAAGACTCACTAGACTGTGATGAGGGTCTTAAAAAGTGCTAGTGGAAACGAGAACTCAGACTATAGATTAATGAATGAACTATTAAATGCATAAATGTTTCATTCGATATGGATTGAGAAACGGAGCTGTATCCTTAGGAAAAATCTCCATTGAAGTAGAAATATTTTCCTTTTCTATTTACAGTCTAACGTGACCTGGAAGAGTCACAAAGTGTCTGGAATTGATCTTGAGTTTAATTGTTGAATTAAAGAGAAGAAAAACTGTCTACTGCTCAGACACTGGTATTGACATAAATAGAAACATTAAAGGAAGGAAATTTGGTGGAAGTCTATTTGTGACCATCTCTAGTACATAATGCTTGCATATGAATACTAATATTTGAACATGTCAGGTCACAGGCAAGAGGTTAAAAGTCTCTTGTGAAATTTGTTCTCTAATTCATATCTTGCTTTTGGACAATGAAGACTAAACAAAGGACTTGAAGATGATCAGAAATCTCTTTTGAAAAATGTTCCTTCCCTAAAATTTCAGATTAATCATTTTTTTAGGAAGCTAAATTAAATAATTAAAAATGACCCTTACTGGCATGATTAAAAATTAGCCATCCATGGGGCTCTGGGAAGAGGGTAGAATCGAAGTACCAGGAATCTGTCTTCACACCTAGACAACAACAATCCTGGCAGAATTTGTCTGATGTAACTTTTTCAGAACTCTGGATACTCTAGAAAGCTTGAAGCTTCCAAAGGAAGTCATGGACAGAAATTGTGGCTATTTTCAGTCTGTTTCAACTCTTAGCATGGTAGCAGCTATCCATCCCAACTCCCAGTTGCATGGCTGGTATTACATATGTTCCTGGAGCAGCCTACACACAGTTTGTGGGAGCCAAGTTGGGCAAAACAGACTCTGTCTTCCAAATATTAGGGATCTATGCTCTAACCGCTCGTTCCTGCTCTTGATCATACAGATACAGACAAAGAGGTAGCAGCCATATTGTACTTACCCCATTCTTCCCCTCTGGCTGATGTGACTTCCAGGGGACTTAAGGGGCCACCACCCCTTTCCCTGTCCCTTCATTTTTTTCATTTCCCTCATTTGGGGAGCCAGACATTAAAGACTAGGACCCTCAAAATAGCTGCAAATGTAAGAGATAATAGAAATTAACCACACATGCCCAACAAAAGACTCAGAAAAAACCTGAGATGACCTGATGTTTACATCTTAGACTGATACGAAAAGCTAGTATCACTGTAACTTTTTAGTCTACAGCAATCAAACAGAAACAACAACAACAACTCAGCGAATCCAGTTTTATTGAAAGCTGGAATCAAATTTCCAGTTTTCAATAAAAAATCATAAGACAGAGAAAGAAATATGAATGCATGGCCGATTCAAAGGAGAAAAAAAATCAAGAGAAGCTGCCACTGCAAAAGAGTTGATGGCAGATATCCTAGGCATAGACTTTAAAACAATCATCTTAAAGATGCTCAAAGAACTAAAGAAGATGTGGAGTAAGTTAAAAATAAACAAACAAACACACACAAATGGAAAAATCAATAAACAGAAAATCTAAAAAGAAACCAAAAAGAAATTCTGGAGCTGAAAAGTACAATGATCAAAATGATTTTTTAAAATTTTTTTAAAGATTTTATTTATTTATTTGACAGACAGAGATCACAAGTAGGCAAAGAGGCAGGCAGAGAGAGGGGGAAGTAGGTTCCCTACTAAGCACCATGTGGGGCTCGATCCCAGGACCCTAGGATCATGACCTGAGCTGAAGGCAGAGGCTTAACCCACTGAGCCACCCAGGAGCCCTAAAGTGATTTTTTGATAGAGGAATTCCAAGACGAATTTGAGCAAGCAGAAGAAATAGTAAGCACACTTAAAGTAATGAAAATGATGAAGTCTGAGGAAGAGAAAAAATAAAAAGATTGAAGAAAAGTGAATAGAGTTTAGGGGACCTAAGCTATTGATAGCACACTATCAAGTGGACCAACATACACATTATGGGAGTCCCAGAAATAGAAGAGAAAGTTATAGGGGCATGGAGAATATATGAAGAAACAATGGCTAAAAATTTTCCAAATTTGATGGAATACATGAATATAAGCATCGAAGAAGCTCAACAAATTCTAAGTAAGATGAGCTTTAAGAGGCCCATATTGAGACATATTATAATCAAACTTTAGGAAGACAAAGACAAGGAGAAAAATCTTGAAAGTGCAGGAGCCAGGCAAAGGATCTTCAATAAGACTGTCAGCAGATTTCTCACCAAAAAAACTGGAGGCCACAAGGCAGTGTAATGATAAATTCAAGGTGGTAAAAGAAAACAACTGTTGGATCAAGAATCTTACATCTGGCAAAACCATCCTTTGAAAGTGAGAGAGACATTAAGATATTCCCAGATGAACAAAAGGTGAAGGGATTCATTACCATTAGACCTGCCCTGCAAGAAATGTTCAAAGGTGTCCTGCAGAATGAAATGACAAGACGCCAGATAGTAACTCAAAGCTATATGGCAAAATAAAGATCTCAATAAAGGAAAATAAAAGGGCAACTCTAACAACTTGTATTCTTTAAACAACTGTGGAGTTTGTTACTTCACTTTTTGTTTTTTACATGATTTATGAGACTAATTCATTAAAAAAACCCAACTGTTAGTCTAAAAGCTAGTATCATTATAACTTTGGTTTGTAACTCTAAATTTTGATTTCTATATGGTCTATGAGACTAATGCATTCAAAAGAAATATTAGGTGATGTTTTTGGACACGCAATGTAAAAAGATGTGATTTTGTGACATCGATAACCTAAATGGGTAGGGATGTGGTTGTGAAGGAGCAGAGTTTCTATATGTTATTGAAAGTAAGCTGGTATATATTCAAAAGAATGTGTTTTAACCTTGGAATGTTAAATATAATCCCCAAGGTACCCACAAAGGAAATAGCTCTAGAACGTAAAGAATTTAAACAACAACAACAAAAAAAATCAACTAAACACAAAAGAAAGCAATAATATAGAAAATTCAGGATAAGAAAAGGTATATGGCATAAATAGGAAAATGACAGAAGTCCCTCCTTATCAGTAATTACTTTTCTAATGTGAATTGATTAAACTTGCCAATCAGAAGACAGAGATTAGAAGAATAGATAACATCACATGTTCCATTACATGTATATTGAATTTACATGATACTCACCTTAGAACCAAAGTAACAAATACACCAAAAGTGAAAGGAAGGACAAACATACTCCATAGTAATCAAAGAGAGTGGGAATGGTTATATTAATATCTGACAGACAGACTTTAATCACAAAAGATGATAAAACAAAGAAGGCTGTTATATATATTTTTAAGGTTTTTAAAAAATATTTTATTTATTTATTTGAAGGACCAAGATTACAAGTAGGCAGAGAGGCAGACAGAGAGGGTAGAAGCAGGCTCCCTGCTGAGCAGAGACCCCCGATGTAAGGCTCAATCCCAGGACTCTGGGATCATGACCTGAGCTGTAGGCAGAGGCTTTAACCCACTTAGCCACCCATGCATCCCTTTTTTAAGCTTTAATACAGCAAGACGATACAACAATTATAATCATTTATGCACCTGACGACAGACCATCAAAATACATGAAGCAAAAACTGACAAAATTGAAGAAAGAAATAGACAGTTCTACAGTAATAATTATAGACTTCAATACCCCATTATCAGTAATGGATAGAACAACCAGGCAGAGGATGACTAAAGAGATAGAGAACTTAATAATACAATAACCCAACTAGTATACATATACAGAGAAGATGATGCAATGACAATAGCACAACCCATTCTTCGTAAGTGCACATAAGACATCTGCTAGGATACAGCATATTTTAGGCCACAAATGAAGTCTCCATAAACACAGAAAGATGGATATAATAGGAAGTAACTTTTCCTACCATCTTGGAAGTTAGAAATCCGTAATAGAAGTAAAACTGGAAATTTCACAATTTTGAGGACATTAAGCAATGCATTCTTTTCTCAAAAATTTTATTTATTTATTTGAGAGAGAGTACAAGTAGGGGGAGGGGCAGAGGGTGAGGGAAAGGGAGAAGCAGACTCCCCAATGGATCAACGAAAAAAAAATTACAGGTGAAATTAGAAAATACTTAGAGATTAATGAAAATGAAAAAAACAATGATCAAAACTTAGAGGATGTATAGCAAAAGCAGTGCTTAAGGGGCAAATTCACAGCTATAAGTGTTTATATTAAAAAAAAGAAAGATCTCAAAACAACAACCTAATTTTACAACTTAAAGAACTAGAAAAAGAGCAAACTAAACCCCACACTGCAGAAGGAAGGAAATAATAAAAGTCAGGGCAGAGACCAATGAAATAGAGAAGATAAAAAGAATAGCAAAAAAAATTAACTAAATCAAAACATGGGTCTTTGCAAAGATTGACAAACTAACATGTAGCTAGGTGAACTAAGATGGAAAAAAGAGAAGACTCAAATTACTAAAATGAGAAATGAAAATGGGGACACTCCTCCTGATTCTATGAAGTAAAAAAGATAATAGAGTATTTTGAATAAGTGTACACCAACAAATTGGATAACCACTAAAATTTAACCAACTAACGTTTGGTAAGTATTCCTCACACAGGACATTAATGCAAGAGCTAGGCTGTCCTCTGGTAATCTAGGATGGCTGGGACGCATACAATTATCTAATCTACTCCAAAATGGTTACAGGACCAAATATCAAGTAGAGCTGACAGAATCAGGTGGCAATTACAACTAATTGCTTGTCAGCTTCATTTTCTTATCCTCAAGCAAATGTACTTTCTCTGAGAAAGAGAGTGAAAGAAAAAATAAAATAAACATGATAAGAAGCGGAGAAGCACAGAAGAGTACATAAGGTAGGCAATGAGAAAAAGGAGAAAAGAAAGGACCCAGGGAGACAAGGAAAAAGCAAGAAACAGTCAACAGCAACTTGTAATCAAGAAGCAGCTTCTCATTGACTTCCTCCCTCCAGCTGTGAGACGTGGGCTCTGGACCAGCTCTCATGTTAATTCTGTCACATTTCACTTACCATGGCTAGGGACCCTGCAGGCTGATGTGTCCGCCTCAGATCCTCTTCAGAACTCTGAAAAATTATTAATAGGACCATCATGAGAAGGAAAGGAGGGTACACCATGGATCATGATTACTGAAATAGACACACGTATGTCATGGTCATCATCAAAAGGAGTTTTCCACGTTGCTACTCAAGACCATTGATGTTACAAACCAACATTCCTCAACAGTGGTCACATGTTAGAATGGCCTGGTAAGCTAAAACAAAACAAAACAAATAAATAAACCAAAAAACAAAAAAATACAAAAAGCCAAACTCTACCCCTAGAAACTCAGATTTAATTGATCTGGGACAGGCCTCGATATTTTGTGGTCTTTTTGTTTTTGTTTTTATGTTTGTTTGTTTGTTTGCTTTATTTCCTAAATGATTATAATGTGATCTGGAGCTTAGGACCACTTTTACAAAAAAGAAAAATCCCAAAATATGCTGCATGGTTATTTATTGCTAAAATAACGAATTTTGACTATTGTGAACTATTAAGCTCTTCTTCCTTGGAAATCCAGGACATTTTCTGAATGCTTGGATTTCTTTTAACTGACAGGAAACAAAACAAAACAACAACAAAAATACCCCTAATTAATTGTTTCTAACACACAGTCAAAGCGCTCTGTTACAACTTTTATATTTTGTTTTATTTCATTTTAGCCACAACTTTACAAGGAGCTCAAGTTAGCCTGAATCCAAAATTCATACCTTTTTCTAAAGTCTAAAATCATATCTTTTTCATTGCACTTCTCAAAAGGCATTTTAGTATCTTGTTTAGAGTTGGTACTATGCTATGTGTATAGAATGAAAATTAGGGAGTATTAAGCCTTAAACAATCTCATCCTTTTCTCCTGCATTTGCTAGAGAAACTTACCTATCCCAGAGACAGAACAAACTGTCCACTGCTATTGTTTTCCTCATGTCTGCTCTGCGTGAACCTTTGGCAATGCTACTCACTCTGCTGTTGAGAAGATACAGTGAGGGTATACATAGCTTCCTAAATCCTTACATCTTTTTTTTTTTTAATAGGCTGTTAACATTCTTAGTTGTCATCATAGCAAAGCCTTGAGATTTCTTCTGTTTTCATTATCAAAGCACCTCATGAAGCACTTGAGTGAATGACGGGATTTCCCAAAGACAAGTTCAGGCACTTCTGATAATAGTCCCAGAATAGAGATGTTGGAATGAACAAGTGGAAAGAATCCTGGAGCTGCATTTGGAAGATACAGACTAAAACTGATTTGAAATACTTCCAAACGGCATGACCTTAAGCAGATCATTTAACACTTAGGAGTCCCAGTGTCTTTGGAGATGGTAGTTCCTTCCCCAGTCAGACCACAAAGAGATACAGAGAGTGTGTAAGAAACCCTCTTTGGAGGCACTTTTTTTTTTTTTTTTACTTTTGAAAAGTACAGTGCAAATCGATGAGTTTGTTCCCTTTCTCTCTGTCACTTGTCTCCACCCCTCTCTGCAAGGTGCTCGGACTTTGTAAGGACCATGGCAGCAGAAGATTCCAAATAGCTGAGAAAGACACCAGTACAGACAGGCAGAGCCCAGAGATCAGCCTGGGGTAGAGGAACCAGAGAAGATAGGGATACAATAGGGTAAAAGAATCAGAGAAAGGTAATGCATGTCTCCACTATGCTTTCTAGAATTTCTTTTGCAAAATATTGGAAGTTTTTCTTGTAAGAATATATCTTTGATGACACTTTTAAGTTTTCTTTATGGAGTAATCAAGGGCTTCTAAGACAAAACAGACACAAGGTTAATCAAAAAATCTACAGTAGGAAGCTCATTTGAAAAAACTAAACCATACTGGGAGAGAAAATCAACACTTGATCTCCAGATGTCACAAACACATGACTAATTATCACCAACAGTACAGGTCCAGGAACAGAACGAAGGACGCACCATCAAGAGCCCCAATATGCTTATGGACATTTGTCTAACTCGCTGTAAAGGAAAGTCAAGGCGGTAAAATAAAATGAATATGTTTCTAACACGCAATCATAAAACAGCATGAGCCCAGGGAAGCCACTTACCTGTCACTTATTTCTGCATATTAAATTAATCATGAAATGGTAGATACTTCTTGGCAACTATAACTCTTGGTCAAGAGCTGTACTATTGTTATCTCAAATCATTTGCAGGACATTTCACAGTGTGATTATTATTTCATGCCTTCCTACCATCTTCTGCAGACTGGAAAATAGAGACAGAGAGACAAAGCACCAAAGTGCACTGATTCTAATGGGTTATTTATTCTTTGTTTATTATCCTTTCTTCCCCTTGGAATCAGATTTGCCTTGGTTTAATAATTAACCATAGAAGACTGCACTTTTTCTTTTAATGAACAAATAGTAAAGGCAAAGACTGGGAGAAAGTAAAAAAAAAAAAAAAAAAAACCTATCTCTATCTCCTTGGTTTCAAGTAAGCAAAAAACTGGGGGCCCAAAACTTAGGACCCAAACTAAACTCTTCTTATAGCCAGGAAATCATAAAAATAAAATTTTGAGCTCAAAGAAGTGCATTTCTAAGTTAATAATAGAAGTAGGTATAATTATTAGTAAGGGAATATTGCTTTATTAGAGGAAATAAAACAGCAGTATCTTTAGTCAATTAGTATGTGTGTCACAGAATTATTTTAGAATCCATGTTTATTTGGAAAAAGTATGACGCCTTTGACAAAAATACTTTTATTTTGCAGTAAGTATAAAAATAAAAATGTAAATGAGTAGTTTATGTAATTTCTAATGCTAAAATAGCTCTGAACTATATCACTGGTGATATTGACAATCTTAATTAAGAAGTCATTTAATGATCATGTTAGCAAATTTGGCATATTTTTTGAGCCAGATTGACACTACTCAAGACACAAGCTTAACTGATGTTCCTTCAGTAAGATGCAGAGTAGACTCCGTGAAGGAACATCTGATGCCTATGAATAATTAAGGTCAAGGACTTGGCAAAATATGTTATAAACTGTAACAGATGTTCCCAGATGAAATCACATTTCTATTAAAAACGATACAGATGCTCAGTCGATAGAACCCAGAATCTCAGAATTGTAGAACCAGAAGAAGAACCAATTTTAGAGACTGGCCATTCCCATCATTAAAAGCTGAGGAACTGAAACACACAAAATGTTAAAAGAAGATCTCAAGGTCCCACAGTTGGTTATGTGTTTGGACTAGAATTCAGGTCCTTTCTACTGTTCCAGGTTGTCTGTCATTATGACAAATAAAGAGACATTTTAATATCTTATTTACCATAAAATCTTAATCTAAGATTAAGATCTAACATCTAAAGATTAAGATTAAAATCTAAAATACTTACGATAACATCTTACCATATTGTGTGGTGAAGTTAGGTACAGGAACATTAGCAACACAGACCATTGCATCTTTTGGATCTTTCCTGATTGCTGCTCCTGGATATTGCCCAGTCTTATATTTACCCTTAAAGTACAAATTCCAGGGAATCTACCATTTTCCAGGCATTATAAAGACACTGAACTAATGTGAAATCTGCAATACATTTTTTTTTATTTCAGTAGTACTATTAAGTATCAGCAAATATTAACACCACACTAGTATGTGGGTGGTACCTCTTTAAAGTCGGATGATGAAGAAATGTTTTCTCAGTTGATCTTTCACAAGATTTAATATTATCCAGAGTTTGGGTGCTAACACTAAACTTCTGTGAATCATGAAAGATTTGGCAACAAAGGGGCAGATACTTAACACTACCGAAATATAAAGCACTACAGTGAACTTCGCATGTTTTCTTTCACAGATTAATCAAGTTGACAGTGAAGCAACAACTTAGATGGGAAAAATATATATATATTCTAAGATGCATGTAACTTATCACTTGGTATTTTTAAGATCTTATCATAGACTAAGAACTCTAGTAATCCTTTTTATCGTGTCAGGAGGGATTCTGACCCCAGCTCGTCACTGACCAAATGGGATAGATTTTGCAAAACATGGACACCCATAAAATGAGGAGAAAAGACTGACTTTAATCTCTTTAATAAAGATGCAACCCTGATCATCTCTTTCCATTTTGGCCAATGGCAGAACTAGCCATTGTAGCTCATCACTTAAAAGTGAATAGGGACTCCTTACTTGTATCCATTCCCCCACGTCAAAAACTCATTCAACTTTATCTCATTATATTAAATTTACTTCAGTGGCCCTCAAATGTATGGCTTTCAGAGTCCCCTGGGGAAATTTGTACTGGTAAAAATATGAAGGCCCAATGAGCTCTTCTATTTCAATGAGCCTGGACCTCTGTGGTCTTTAGTAGCTGTCCATGTGATTATGATATGCAACAAATTTGAGAAACACTACTTTGGCGTATGCTTGTCCCTGGAATATTTGCATTTGCTTCTTCATTGCTCTGGCTCCAGCTTCTTTCTGTACCAATCTGCTCTTCAGGCAGTCAACAAACCTGAAAATCTGAACTTAGAAAAATAAAAATTAATGGCTGCTATCACCTCAAGAATAAGTCCGGCATTTGTCATGCATTTAAGACCCTTCAAGATTTGGCTTTTGCAGTCTTCTCCAGCCTCATTTATCATACTCCCCATAGGTGCACTTTCCCCTAATGCACAATGCCTTCCTGGAGTCCAGGCCATTTATAATTATTCCCATATTCACTCAAAAATTATTTATTGAACTCCTGCCATCAGTACAGCACTGGATCTAATTCTGCGGATAAGGCGGTAAATAAATGGAAATCATACCCATTCTCAAAAGGTGAAAAATATAAAAATGAACATATTTAACTTCATCAGAATTGTGATGCTGCAAAGAGTTGTAAGTTGTTATGTTGGGATTTTCAGAGGTAGCTTCCTCAAGCAAGTGACTTTTGAGCTAATGCTTTAAGTTTTTATAGAAGTTACAAAATAAGTGGCAAGAGGTTGAGAGGAGCCTTTAAAACTAGGGAACAGAATATGCAAAGGTCCAGCAGTGAGAGAACAACATTTTCGAGGACCTAAAAGGTCACAGAGCGGTATACCTTATTTGTGGGGATACTTTCCAAGAATCCCAGTGGATGTGTGAAACTGCAGATAGTACTAACCCTATATATATTTTTCCTATAATACATAATTATGATGAAGTTTAAAGTAAGCCCAATAAGACATTAACAATAATAGTTAATAATAAAATAGAGCTATTTGGGGGGTGCCTGGGTGGCTCAGTGGGTTAAAGTCTCTGCCTTCTGCTCAAGTCATGATCCCAGAGTCCTGAGATCAAGCCCCGCATCAGACTCTGTGCTCAGCAAGGAGCCTGCTTCCTCCTCTCTCTCTCTCTCTCTCTCTCTTTCTCTCTCTTTGCCTGCCTCTCTGATTCCTTGTAATCTCTATCTGTCAAATAAATAAATAAAATATTTAAAAAATAATAGAGCAATTTTAACAATGTACTGTAATAAAAGTTATGGAGATGTGGTTCCTCTCAGACTATCTTCCTGTACTCTACTCACCATTGCTCTTCTTACGATGATGTGAGATGATAAAACATCTATGTAATGAGATGAAGTGAGGTGTATGATGTAAGCACTGTGATGTACTGTTAGGTTACTATTGACCTTCTGGTGATATGTCAGGAGGATCACCTGCTTCTAAATGGCAGTGAACTAGGTGTAATTTACTGTGGAAAGCTAAACCATAGAGCAGCGGTCACTGTTATAGAGATGAGGATGAAAAGAGAGAAGGGGTGGGTAGCCAGAGATGAAGTTGGTGATAGGGACAGAAACCATTCCACATAAGTACTTATTAACTGTAGTTGCTTTTTTAATCCTAAGGAAAACTGAGAGTTATTGAATATTTTTAAGGAGAGAATTGTCTCAGATTTGCATCTGAAAGGAATATTCTGACCACAGTGCAGAGGGTGGATCAGAGGATGAGAATCATGGGCCAGATACTACTTTATTAGAAGCCCATTGCAGCAGTCCAGGAGAAAACAGATGCTGCTTGGAGAAGGCTCTAAGCACAAGATCTGCTGCAAGAAAAATGGCATGAGAAGATAATTTCATGGCATGCTTTACCCTCCACTCAAAGAACCATCTTCTTCCCACCTCATCTTTTGTTCTCATCTGCAAGGCCTAGATTAAATTGGGTTTTCTTACTTCAGTATTCTTAGCATTGGGCATTTACTCTTGCTACATTTTAACATTTTAAGTATTTAAATATTTTTATTTTTTATTTATTTTTTATTTAATTAATTTATTTCTTTTTGAGAGAGTGAGAAATAGAGGGTGCACACACACAGAGGGCGAGAGAGAATCTTAGGCAGGCTCCACACCCAGCATGGAGCCAGACACAGGGCTTGATCTCATGACCCCGAGATCATGACCTGAGCTGAAGTCAAGAGTCAGACTCAATGGAATCAGCTACCCAGGCTCCCTGACTCCTGCTACATTTTAAATATTGGTTTATCCCTCCCCTACACTGAAATACAGATTATTAAGGGCAGGTACAATGTTTTATCTTTATCTCTACGGCCCAACTAATTCCATGTTTCAATAAATATTTGAATGAATTGCCCATAAGTAGACCAGCCATGTGATGTTGGACAAGTAATTTAACCACTATAGACCTCAATGTCATCACTTAATAAGTCACCTCATCCCCTCACTCTCTATAAGCCCTTGGAGTTAGCTACCTGCAGGCAAATATCTTTTTCTTGGAACTGAGGATACATGGAAAATCAATCAGGCAGATTCCAAAGGAGAGACTTAACTGAAAAAAGATTTTATTGAGGGGGTTTGTATAGATATTAGGGCAGGGTTCAGGGTCCAACAATCTAATGTACCAACCTAGCTCTTCTCTCAGGCATCAGTATGTTTCCAGAGCCTCTTAAAGGACTGAGCCCATTTGAAAGCCAGAGGGCAAGAAAATCCTAGTGATTATGTTCTTGAGGTCAATCTTCCAGGACACCTAAGCAGGAAATAGGAAAAAAAAAAAAAAAAGTTGGATCTAGTGATGCAAACAGAGAATAATCTGAATAGAAAGAAAAGGTTTACACAAGAAAAACATGGGAGATTGAATTCAGTAAACCAAAGGAGTCTAATGAATCCTTTTCAATGATGATGTTAGCTAAATATGAGCAAAAATAAGAACATGGAGGAATCAAAAAGGGGATGACAGAAGAAATAATGCCAAAAATTAAGTAAGTGGGCCAACAGGAGGACAATATAGCTGAATGTTCACTTTCATGTCCACAATTGTGTTTGAAGAGTAGCCATAAGCTTTCCAGTCAAGAAATCAAGTGATCTTGATAGGCATACCCATTTATATAATGTCTTGGTAGCTCCAATGAAATACCTTTTTACTCTCTACGACTTAGAGACTCTTGTCCTGTATACTTTATATAATTTGATTTAAAATATTGAAAACTCCATGACCTAGGAGTATAAAACTCAATGCAATTAGGTATATTGAATATCAGTTGGACAATTCTTCATAGTAACCCACATAATTAGGTCTCATCTCCGGAGGACCTATTAGAGGCTTTCCAGATCACATCCCGTCGTACTATCAAACTGCACATGGAAGAGGCTTGTAATCCACAACTCTCCCGAAAAGAGCCCGAAGTAACACACCCTAGGTGACCCAGCAAGTAGGAAGACTGGGGCTCACCCTCAGGTATCAGACTCTGTAGCTTTCACCCATCGCTTAACGTGCTACAAGCGGCCCGATGCAGGGGTGATGACTAGTTGTGGTTGAGGGATTTCCATGTTTAGACACAGGTGTGTTAATGGGAATTTACTTTCTTTTCTAATTAATTGAGAAAAACATATCAGAAGAGACAGAAATTTTGAGTTAATTGGTTCAGGGAAATGAGACCGCTTGATTAAGCAAGAGTACATGATACCCAATCGATGTTTATTACAGAGGGAAATGAGCCTCACCTTGAGTCCTGGGTAGAGTCAGTAGGCTGGGCCTGAAAAGTACAGTTTCAGCAGAATGAAAAGATTGGAGATGAGATTGCAAAAGGAAATATTTAGCTATGAGAGATTGTTTGTGGGAAAGTGCGTTTGCAAGTCTGCCTTCCTGGGAAACTTCAGATATTTCTTTACATTATCTATTCCCTTTATTGACTCGTTCAATTTCTTCTTTAATTCCAAAAGCAAATTTGATTGCTTTCTACATTCCATGCACAATTCTAGGTGCCGGGCAGAGAAAGACAAAGTGACACACTCTTTCCCCTCATAGAGTTTTACATCCAGTGGAAGACACAGAGCCATGAACCAGCAAATATTATCTCCTATTACAGGTGTTAAAGAGCTGCTGAGGGGGCTTTGGAGACAGAGAAAAAAAAAATCGTTATTACTAAGAAGTCAGAAGGAGTCCTTTTTAAGAGCTTGGTCTTAAAGTGGGTAGAAAGGAAAAAGAAAATGAGAAGGTTTTAAGTAAAAAGAATGACACCTGGGAAATTCTTGAGAACATAGGCAAAGAATTTGCCGGACCAGAGTAGAGGATACTGGTGGGACTAGAATGGAAGATGAGCCAAAAGAAGTGGGCGGGGGTGCCAGGCCACATACAGAAGCTAGGAAACTTGAGAGGATCCACAAAGCTCTGAGATAAGATTTAAATCAGCAGAGTGATAAAATCAGAGACAAGCTTAGGAAGGATTATATTGGATGCTATGTGAGGTGAATACAGGAGGAACTCCAGGCAGGAGGCACAGAGATCAATTGGAAGCTTGGTTGCAAAGCTGAGAGATTGTGCAAATGGTTGTCATGATGACTGACATGAAGAACAGAGGATGAGGAGTGGACTTAGAGAAAATAAGCTTTCAACCCAATTATTTTCCCACGATAAATTCTCATCCTCTCATCCTTAGCATACTAATCAAGAGAAGGAAGTTACATATAATTGATAAGAATGGATTTGAATATGCGTGTGCCTATTTTCTGGTCTTGATCTGAATGGAGTCTTCCAGGGAACTGTGTTTACTATAGACCCACAGAAGCGGGAGACATGAACTAAGAGGGACCCCGATGGTCAATGGTCTTGCCCTGTTCTCTCCAATCTTCACTCAAGATTTCAAAAGATAGGAAGGCACCTTTTCCCAGTGACTTCATGATGACTTTCGATGGGGAAAAATATAAACCTTGGTCAGAAATAAGTGAAACCACTGAGAACATGATTTTTACTTTGATGCACCTATCTTTTTGCCAAGTAGTGTCTATTATGCCAAGATTCACATTAGCAAGCAGCATGTAGGAGGAAAAAGCAACTCACCTGCCCCTTTGGAGTAGATTTCTTACCTGCCCCACTGCAGATAAGGGACATTATTGATCTGATCAGGGTAGTTCAGTTAGCAGAGCAAACAGATTCTGAGACTAGAGAAGCAGCTGAATGACTTTTGTCCTTGACCTAGAGAAATTACCTTGACCTAGAGAAATTGGGCACTACTTCAGTTTCTCTGTCTCCTACATGAGTCTCATAAGTGGTATAATATCCAAATGAGTGGGTCTCCAACCCAGATGATTTCAATGTAGTTTGGGAACCACTGCTACAAGTATAAAGACTGTAGGGAGCTTTCGAGAACAGATCTAGGTCATATGGGCTCCCTTCTCCAAAATGGAGTAAGCACAACCTATGAAAAGCAATGAGAGATTCAAGCAAAATGTGCCATACCCTGGTAAAGAAATGCTAGTGAATTGAGGAAATAATATATTGCTGTAGTAAATAACTCTTGATGACAAAAATATCTGGTTATTTTACAGTATTGCTCAAACAAGGTAACAGCATTAATTTTAATGCTTTCTTTTCATTCTTGTATAGCAAGCAGGATTCTCTGGTGACGAACATAAGAAGCCAACTCTATAATTTAAGGAGAAAATTAAAATTGTAGAAAGTCATGGGGGTGGTGCATAGGAAAGAAGGGTAAGATGACAAGGAAGCTGGATGGAGATGGGACCTGGGTAGTAAGAACCAACAGAAGACTCTCCCAGGGAGCAGTTGAAAAAAGAGAAATTCTTATCAAATTGAGTCCTTTTAAAAATAATGTTCAAGGAAAAATGAGACAGCATTAAAAGGAGTAATTTTCAAGTAGAGAAAAGCATGCTTTAGAACTTCTGAGAAGCAGTCATTCAAAATGCATATACTTTAGTTCTCCAGTGAGTGTTGATCCCTTGATGAATTATACTAATTTGAAACTGGAAACAGCGCAACAAATACTCTATATAAGAAACATACCTTGGAGGAAGACAGCATGAGGAATAATAATAATTTTGTAAACTTAGCTGTGCTATCTTGAGATCCAGCAAAGTAATGTAAAAAGATAGATTAAGTTGTGCAATGATATACTTACGAAGCCTGAAAGGTTACAAGAGGTCATGTGGGACAGAGGGAAAGAGAAGACAGAGTAGGTGGAGGAAGAGGAGGAAACTTACCTTCCAAGTAGTAAAATAAAACTTAATTTTGGCAGAATTTGTATGAACTGAAAATTAGTTCCTTACCATATGTGCCAAATTTTCTTAAAATAAATACCCTTACACAGATCGTGAATAGATATAGCCTGCCCCAGCCAATTGACAATATTCCTTAACTGCTATTTAGTTCAACAAAATTTTTAGACAATAATTAAGATGATTACTTTAGTGTTGATTGTCACAGAATTAAATCCAGAAGTCTTGATGATGGAATGATAGAGTTTATAGGACGAACTGTATGCAATGAAATGTATCATTTCCTTAATGCCACAGTAGAGAAGAAAGTCTTTTTCATCTTGAGACCTTTAGCTCAGTCTTAACACGTATTATCAATTAATTTAGCTTTAGGCAAGCATTTTGAACTTTTTCTTTAAAGCTTTTTATTTATTTGACACACAAATGGAGAGTATAAGTAGGCAGAGCAGCAGGCAGAAGGAGAGAGAGAAGCAGGCTCTCCACTAAGCAGGGAGCCCAATGTGGGTCTCCATCCCAGGATCCTGGGGTCATGACCGGAGCCAAAGGCAGCCACTTAACCAAGTGAGCCACCCAAGCACCCCACATTTTGAACTTTTTATGTTGCCATCTCATCATACAAAAGGAGACAATTACCTAATTATAAACCTTGCCTATCTCACAGGACTGTGAAGTACATTGGGCAAAATGATCGGTGGTAAATTCACTTTGCAAACTCTACAACACCTTATGAATGCAAGGGTTCCTTAAAGATATCTGGACCTACTATGTAATAATAAACTTCAGGGGAAAAATTCTAATGTTTTGGCTTTCTTGACCAAAGGCCCTAAAAACTGGAAGAAATAGAAAATTCTCGTTCATCACAACCATTTAGAGCAATATCTCATAAAGCCAAACGATGACTTTAAAGAGTTAACTTCGAAGTGCTAAGTTTATATTGTAACCCTTAAAAGGAAGTAATTTATGTCTCTAATACATGTATCTCCATAAGCCATTTCTTTTTTAAGACCCTGTGAACAGAAGTAAGAAAAGCTGCTGGTGCAACACCACCTCTGATGTGACAGAGAATGAACATAATTAATATCACGTACAAATACAATCTTGAAGTATTAGATAGTGAGCTCACTGCTTAATTGTTCTGAAAATGATAGGGTATGCTTCTTTTAGACTACATCACCGAGAATTTTTTTTAATTGCCCTTTAATAGAAATCATGCTATATTTTTAGTCTAGAGAAAACAGAGTCTGTGGGAACCACCTTCTCCCACCCATGTCTTGGCAATGGGAACTAGTGTCTCAGATCAAGACTATTTACTGATCCCCATGGCAACAATGTGCTCTTTCTTGCATAAATCCTAATATCATAAGGACCCAATGGTTCTCTAGTATGGCATCTCAATCCCAAAATAACTATATTGATGTGAAATATAAATGCTCTAAATAGGACTTTTTTTTTTCATTAAAATATTGTGATGATATTAGAAAGCCCGATGCAGCCTTTTCACCAGAGTTTCATTTTGGAACAAACACTCTGCCATTTCTCGGTGTAGACACTGGACCCTCAAAGGAGCTGGGTCTTTTAATCGGTCACTAGGTGGAGTATTACGCTACTGTGGCCATGTTGGGGTTGGAGCTCTGAATGACATCCCTATAGCCACGGAGCAACCTTCCATGAAGCCCCTGCCCATGGGTAGCCTCGGTTTAGGGGTCATTACCTTCTTGTTTGCCAGGCTTAAAAAGAAACTAAATCTCTAAAAGGTTCATGTACCCTGAGACCTGGTCACTTTCCAGGTTGCTAGATGCATGAAAGCACATGGTTAAATTCCAAATAACAACAACAAAGATTGAGTTACACCCATAAGTTGCTTTGGGAGCCTCAAAAGAAAAATGCCCTCTGAATACCAACAAGTGGTGTTACACTTCTGTCTCATGGTCAGACCTGACATTTTTAAGCCTACACACCCATTTCAGTAAAAGTAGTGTTCCCCAGAACAGACTTCCTTCCATACACATACATTATCATTTGTGTTTGAGAGAGTGTAGGTGGCGGTACAGATCATCTACGTCCCTTCAAGAGCTTCCCCTCTAATGTTTCAAATGCATTAACACTCAGCAGGTGAAATTAAAATACTTTTTATACTTCCGAACCATTCCCCTATTAACATCTCTTGTGATTGTGAAATCAGGGTTGAGTGCGCTCTAACTGAATGTGTCATTCATTGATTTTTTTTTTTAGGAGAGATTTAACATTTCTATGCATTTTAACACCCTCTTTTGGTAATGAAAACATTGGGAGCCAACTCGTTGTCTGCTCTCTCTTGAAGGCCTGCTGTTCTTTCTCATTTTTCAAGTGCTTCATGAACAAATAAAGTAACTTGGCATTGTCATGAAGGAGTGTTTCAATACCCTGGACCCACTGATTGTACTCCAAATAATTTGCCTCTGCCCTTTGCATTATAAAAGCAACCAGATGAAAAAGAGTGTTGTACATCTGAGCATCCACAAAGGAGTTCCAACAGTGGAAAGGCTGCCCAGGCTCCAGCTTGACTCCCAAGGTTCTAAAATAAGTGGTTTGTTTTTTTTTTTCTTCTCCTTCTTCTTTTTTCTTTCTCTGAGGTTGTCTAATGAGAATGCTGGTTGAGAAGGACTGGGTGAAGAAGCAAGTGAATTTCAATCTCATTGAGGTCAAGAACTTTATTTCATTCCTGTTTGTATTCCATGTGGTTATTGGCTCCCTCTAGGCCTTACAGAAAGACAGAAAAGAAAGATTTATTAATCATCAAGCGGCCATTTTTGTAATACAAGCAGGAGAAAGATTTTTATTTAAAAAATTATGTTGTTAGATATACTAAACAAAGCATGAAGCCTAAGTTTGGGGACTATTTCTTTTTCCTTTCTTAAAATTTTATTTATTTATTTCAGAGAGAGAGAGTGCATGCAAGAGCAGGGGAAGGGAAAAGGGAGGGGAAGAAGCAGACTCCAAGAGCCAGAGACAACTTGGGGCTCATCTCAGGACACTGAGACCAAGACCTGAGCTGAAGCAGACGCTTAAGAAACTGAGCCACTCAGGTGCCCCAAGTTTGGGAAATTTTTCTTACATGGCTATGTGTCTTTCTTTATGTGTCTGCGATGTATTTGTGCGATACAGAAAGTATGACCTTGAAGTAATGAGGCCTAAAGAGACACACATTTCGGACCATATATTGGTGTTGAAGTGAAGTTTAAAGAAATTAGGCATGCTAACGTATTCCCCAAACTCAAGTGTCATCCAGACATGAAGTGTTGCAATTACAGATTAGTCAACAGCACATATTTATTGATCGGCTCCTTTGATCTCCTTTGATCTATCTCAATAAAATAATGACATTGTTAGGAACCAGGAAGAATGAAATGACTTTGCCCATAGCTATCCAAGTCGAGAAAACAGAGCACAACCAATATAAAAATTGAGGGCAGGCTACAGAGGCAATGCATTTCCAACACCATTTAATGATGAGTCACTCTTACCTGTCCCATACACAGTTTGGCTTTGGAATATATTGTTACTTGTTTCAGAAGGAGCTTTTTTTGTCCTTGTAAATTCAAATCATGACAGCTAAGAAGCTGTCATTAAGAATAAGAATACACTGAAGCACTTTTTTCCTCCTCCACAGTCTTGCAATCTATGGATGAAATGTGAACGTAGTAACAGAAAAACATATGAAACCTGTCTGGTTTCAATAACTTCATACCTGGAGCCACTGGCGATTGTGTTTGCCCTTATTCTCAGCTGCAATCGCTCAGTCTCACAGTTGGACAAACGTCTCATTCAAAATCAACCTCCCATTCTTGATTTCTCCCTATCAGGCTCCTGCCATTGCCAGCTGTTTCTTGATCAGAACACATTGCTTTAAGATTTGCCTCTTTATGTCCTCCAAGCAGATGAACAAGCACAGAAATATTTTGAAACATCTTATTACACTTACCAGTGTTATTTGACTCTGCAATGAGTTAAAAACCAATCACAATGAGTAATGCTAGGGTTGGAGAACTGCCATTTCCACTTACCTGTATCTGTGGATAAGAAACTTGGTGAGATTTTGGACCAGAGACTCTCCATCCATCACGGTTGAAATTTCACATGCAGGATGAAAAGACTGGAGGAAAGCAGAGAGATTTACTGAACTGGTTGCCTTTAGAAAGCAATCCATTGGAAGTAGCTTGTAGGTAGTTCTAAAGTATTGCAAATAAAATAAGCTCAGGTTTGGAGAAATATAGATCTCCCTGTAATGTCTGGACACTTTTCTAAACACTTGCCACACTTTTTTCTATGTTAATGACTGGCTCACATGACGTATACAAGACTTTATGGCCTCTAGTGGCTGTGTGAGACTCTGGACATGGTTAGATTCTCAGAAATGCATAGTAATGTATTTTTGCAAAGTCTCTTGACTTTTCTTTGGACCAATGGTTGAGTGTGTTTGGAGAAATGCTTCCTACAGTCTCACAGCTCAGTCCTTCCAAGTCCATACCAGCTTCACCGACCTTGCTAAGTCTGCCTCCTATTAACCTGACAGGATGATTCCTGGTTCATCGGTGCCTTTAAATCACCCTCTCCTGCAAACAGTTTGCTGGGGTCCCAGAGGGACAGAATGCTATGGCATTCCAACATTTTCTCTTTACTCAGGTGTCCAGCAATTACAATCAAAATATGTTGAAATTTCTACCAGTGTATCAGCTCATCTCTTCAAGCTCTGCCCATAGCTGAATGAAATATTTGCAAAAACGAAACAAAAAACTTCTTCATTATATGTTAATGTCTCTGCCTGCTCTGTAGAGATAAGCCCGAGGACATCATCATGGTTAACTAGGCTATCTACATGGGAAGATAGAATAAGATAGAATAGACTTTAAATGATACACTCTTATAATTAGTTAAGGTTTTTAAACACAGATTTTTTTTAAATAGTATCTGATGACAAAAAAAAAAAAAACCCACACCTAATAACAGAAGAATCTGAGTTGATTAATGTCCTTAATATTTTTTTAATTTATTTATTTAGAAACATTACTTTGGGAATTTATTTGGGAATACAACATTAAAATTAGGTACTATAAATAGATTAGATGGCCTGGAATCAAGAATATTCTAATCCAGTTTCAAAGGAGAATCTACAGTTTCAATAAAGAAAAAAAATAATTGAATTCTGTTACATCTTGTTTTTCTTTGTTTTGTTTTGTTTTTAATGAGATATAGAATTAAACTCTCAAGTAACTATGGCTATCCCAACTTGTGTGCTTTCTCCTGGAGGGAGGTCCTTAAGTTCCATATAAAGTCAAAGGAATATCATTGGACACCTATGAAGAGCTTGAGAACTTAAAACCTAGAGGAATATGAGACCAGTCTGGGCTTTCTATTCTGTTGTTCAAGGGCTCATACATTGGAAGACAAAAAAAAAAAAAAAAAATCTGCTTGCAATTTTTTTTTTAAATTTTTCTTGCAGCTTATGGGACATGAGTTTAGAAAGAAGCAGAGGCAAGAGGGCCTATCATTTGCAAATGGCAGAGAAAAGCAAAATCAAGCCCTATGAAGAGAGTAAAAATGAGATGAATTTATCTAAGATCATCTCCCTGGATACTGCCAGCTCGGTTAGAGCCAAATTGCTATTGACGACTTCAAAGCACCAAATTATGTATATGATATATGACATGACATATGATATAGGATGCAAATAATCAAATATTTTAACAATGAAAATACCAAATGAATTAAATATTCCTCTTATATAGGGTTATTAAAATTACATTAAGAGACCTTCTAGATGCAGTCCGTTGTGTTGAGCACAACGATCTGCTTCTCAATGCTCTGGGCAGAATTTAAAATGCAAGTGATCATATAAGCACAGCAGACTAATTTTTAAACTAGGTGGAGCCCCAACACTTTATTCTGATGGGAAATCACACCTCTCTTCCTCTTCCTTCTCCTCTTTTAATGTATTCAATAGTTGACTTAGAAAGTAAGATGTACCTTTAGAAACAAAGAAGACATTAAGAATTTTCTTGCTGAGTAAGAACCCACCCACCTGCTTGTCTCAGTAAACACTTGCTTTCAAGATTGCTGTAGTATTCTATTTTATCAAGTCTCATCAAGAAGGAAAATTAAGTCTCATTTAAAAAAAAAAAAATCACAATTTTGATTGTGCCCAAACTCCTCCCTTTAACTTACCCAAAACCAACATGATAAGCCTGTCAACTAGAGGTCCTTCAGGTTTTTTCCATCCCAAGCCTCAGCCAACATGGGCTTCTCACAATGAGTCAAGCAGATCTTGCTTGACTTCTTGATTCTTGCTTCTTGGCAATGATTCAAACTCTGTCCACCGGGAATTCCTGCTTTCTCATTTACCCATTTTATTCACACAGGAACTCAGGACATATGTACTCATTACTTGGTCCATGCCTGTCTCAATTCTAACCCTGCTTTGAGACCAAGGAGTCTCATTCAAAGCCATGCAATGGATCCACGACATCTTTCTTTATCTTTCTGATCAAGAATAATTAGCCAATCTACTTATTTTGTCATTTATTCACTTAAATATTATATTGAATACCTATTGCATGCTAAGTCCTAATAATACAAGTACAAATGAAATCTGTTCTCTGACTGTATGGAACTTGAAATGGAGTCAAAAAGCAAACCAGTGAAATAGTAGGTACCCCACAATGGTAGAGTGGAAGGGTTGTACGATGTGTGCTCCGGAACCTGAACCACATGGGAAGGTTTAGGGTCCTTTCCCCAGAGGAGAAAACTGCTGACCTGAGCCTTGAAATTAATTAGCTAAATATAGAAGAGAAAGAAGAGTGCTCTGTGCAGAAAGAAAAGCCACAGGAAAATAGCAGAAGAAGTCTGAGGAAAACCGTGGCTTTCTACCTGACCAGGCTGCACACACACAGCGGTCACTCGAAGCTGGGGAAATGAAAGGACCTTGGTGGGTGGTGACCAGAGATGACATGAAGATCTGCACTGCAAATAAATTTTGAAACATATCTGAGAACTGTGCTAAGAAGTTTATATTTTATCCTAAATGGTTTGGGGAAGGATTGAACAGTGCTGAGGGTAGAGGGGAAAAATCAGAATTTGAATTTGAATGTTACCATCATCCACCAAAATACTTGGAACCGAAAAACAAACAAAAACAAACAAACAAACAAACAAAACCCAAGAACTCTCCACAAAAGCCTGATCTCCCAAAATGGATGAAATCCACTTTTTGTATTATTTCTGGTTTTCTTTTTCTCAAAGAACAAGAAGTCCAGGGGTGGGTAGTTCACTGTTACAGCGACTCAGTGACACTGTCAAGAACTGAAATTCTGTCTGTCTGTCTGCTCCAGCTTCTTCATCTCACAGGCCTTTGTCCTCCTCCTTGTCCCCTCCTGCTCACTGAGAAGCTGCTGCGATTTCAGAAGTCAAGTCTATTGTCTGGGAAGGAAACAAGTGGAAGAGATATAGGGCCAAGGGGGGGGGGGCAAAAGCTGAATCTGTCCCTTTTTAATAAATAAACACTTTCCTGAAGTCACTCAGGTGATTCTTGTTTACACCTATGTGGCCAGAAACCTGTTACATGGTTGTCCCTAGCTGCAAGGGACAGTGCAGGGGGGGAAAAAGAAAAAAAAAAAAAAAAAGAGTTTCCCTTTAGGATTTCTTTTTAAGATTTTATGTATTTATTTATTTGAAAGAGAGACAGAGAGAGAGAGAGAATGAGAGCAACCAAGCACACAGAGGGAGAGGGAGAAGAAGGTTCCCCGCTGAACTGAAATCCCAATGCAGGGCTCAATCCCAGGACCCTGGAATCATGACCTGAGCCACAGACAGACGCTTCACTGACTGAGCCACCCAGGCGCTAACCACCCCCCCATTCAGATTTCTAAAGCAGAAAAAAGGAAGGGAAGAAAGGGTCCTGAACGGCTTGTGGGTACAGTCACCATTCATCATATCCATCACTGAACTACATTTGGTCAACTTTTAAAATACCATATCTTGGGCGCCTGGGTGGCTCAGTGGGTTAAGCCGCTGCCTTCGGCTCAGGTCATGATCCCAGGTCCTGGGATCGAGTCCCACATCGGGCTCTCTGCTCAGCAGGGAGCCTGCTTCCTCCTCTCTCTCTGCCTGCCTCTCTGCCTACTTGTGATCTCTCTCTGTCAAATAAATAAATAAAATCTTAAAAAAAAAATAAAAAAATAAAATACCATATCTTAATTTTCCTTAGTTATACCTTATTGTTACATAGGATACATATTATATAGATAATATATTATTATGCATATATATAATACATTGTATAGATATATACAACATAAGATGTATTATTATATGGAATACATGTATGTATATACACACACATAGGTATGTCTGATTGAAGGGGAAGAAGGGGAGGTTTGAATATCAGAATATTCTGCATGAAAGAAAAACAAACAACTTGCCCCGTCTTGTTCTGGCTTTAGTGCTTTGCTTTGCCAAGATTATGCAAATCTAGAATTCCTCAAACTCACCATCAATATATCTATCTTGCACTCTCCTCTCTTCTCTTTACTTTTTTAAGATTTTATTTTTCAATAATCTCTTTTTTATTATGTTCAGTTAGCCACTGTATGTAATAAACATCATTCATTTTTGATATAGTGTTCAGTGATTGTGTATAACATCCAGTGCTCATCACACCACGTGCCCTCCTTAGTACCCATCACCCTGTTACCTCCTCCCCCTGCCCCTCCCCTCTGAAACCCTCAGTTTGTTTCCTGGGGTCTCTAATTTTAAAACATACACAAAGTAGAGAAGATAATATATTGAGTCCCCTATTGAGCATTCAGCCACCTGCGACGATTATCATTTTGCCAATCGTGTTTCATCTATCCTTCCCCCTTTTCCTCTGGAATGTTTTAAGCAAATTCGTTCCATTTCAGTATGCAAAAATGAATTAACCTTGTACACCTCCAATTTCTTCTTCTTCTTCTTCAAACAAGAGACTCTGTGAGAGTTTTTAACATGACTCAAAAAAAAAAAATGGTGAACGGGAAAATGTTACTTGGAAATTCTCTCTCTCTTTTATATATATGTACACACACACACACACACACGCGCACACACACACACACGAGTAACAACAGACATGGGACAGAAAAAGAGAAAGAGAGTGAAATTTTAAGATGGAAAAGCCCAATTTCCAGGAACTAGAAGACTAAGTGGAGTTTCCACCACCCCCTGAAGGAGTAACTCTCACCAATACCTTTATTAGCCAGAGCCGAATTTCTCCTTCTCTGACTCCTACCCTTAAAATTTAGGTCACATTTAAAGTATCAGTCACAGTTAACAAATGTAGCAATTAGTATTCCATTCAAGTTTACATTTAACATTAAAAGGAGTTTTCTAAATCTCACGCTATATGCTAGATGGTAGCTTACTGCTGCTATATTCTAAATGAGAAGCTGTTTAAGGAAGAGGCTGGCCTCTCCTGTCTTAGTGATTTGATTACTTTGACCTTCTGCTCCTACCCGATCCTTTAAGACAAAGATTTCAGAGTGTTAACAACTATTCTTCACTAATTAAATGCATTAAATATGTGTGCATTCGTTCACACACACTGTCCATTTGTTCAGCCGCTCATTGATGTGTTCATTCATTCACTAAACCTTGTGCAGGTCCTGTACGTATCTTATCGCTAAATTCTATAAGCATGAAGACCCTGGTCAGGAACTGTAATCGTGCCTATGTTTTCATAAAGCTAAGCAAACCCACATCCTAAAAGCTCTATGTGGGAATGAGGGGGAAAGCGGTTATGTTCCAAACGTCTGAGGAGTAGAAATGCCAATCTGAAAGCATCTTTCCAAAAAGGCATCGTGGCAGGACGGCGGGGCGGGAAATGGGCCTGGCTGGAAGGATCTCTAGATGTGTATTTTTATCGTCCATGTGTTGGATGAAGCGGGGAGCTGCCAGATAGCTGCTTTTCCACAGCTTGCAGTTACTGTTGGGAACAGATCCATGTATGGAAGCGAAAGCCGAAAGGCACAGATAAGCAGAGATCCAGCTATGCAAACCATGTTTAGAGACACTTAAAGGACAAGCATCCCAGGTCCTTTCTTTCTGGTAAATTCGGAGAAGCCATCATCCCGGGTCTTTTTTCACATCCAGCCCATGCGGACTGAACAGCCCAGACTTGAGAGAGAGGTAGGTGCAGGGCTTTTGGGGATGAAACTTATCTAAAGGATCATTCAGGAATATTCCCTCCCGAGAGCTCTTGATGTCCTTTAAGGGAAGCTGCCAGATGACATTTTGGGGGGGGGGGGGGGGGGAATAAAAAAAGGAAAGAAAGAGAAAAAAAAAAGAAAGAAAGATTTGGGTTGGAGCTGGTGACTAAGAGATATTTGACAGCTCTGCCTTCACAAAACAGGGCAGCTTGGTTGCAGAGAGAAGGGGACAGCACAGAATGGCCGCCAATTATAATCCCTTTGTCTGGGGTCACTTACCGTTTGGATTTTTGTGGATATGAATCTTCCTGGATGTTGCCAGCACCTTTGGAATGGGCCACAGCTTCCCTCAGGTTCTGATACGGGGTATTTCAGCCTGGGATTGGTAGGATTTGCCCTTTTCCTCGCTAGCTCCTCTGAAGCCGGCATAAACTCACACGTGGGGCTAGTTCTTCCTCAGACATGGAAGAGCTGCTTGTAAACGACATTATTATTTTTGGCAGGGGAAGTCATTTTTGCAGTGTTTCTCAGCAGATCGGAGGTTGATTACATCCTGTTCAAAGATTCTTGAGTTGCTTTCACAAACACGGGTCTTGCGCAAGTTGAAATTGCTGAAACCAGCTGTAAACACTGGACGGTTCTCGCTACCTTTAACATTTTTCTTTCTTTTTTGTTAATGACTGAAAACATAGGAACTTGAGGGGAGATTTCCCCAAAGATTATTCTAGTTTAGCTGTCAAGGATGTTTGAGAATTCTGGATTGGGACAGAACCACAAAAGCAGCATGTCTCAGGGGTTCAAAGTTTAAGTGTAAACGTGAAGGCAAGAACAAAACCAGGATCTCTGTGACTCTAGTCTATTTTCTAAAATACTCGTTAGCTCAAACAAGTCATATCAATAACACTTTGAAATGCTACTCTAGCTAATTACCAAATTGCAATAATTAGATCATTAAAGCAGTCTTTTCAAAATTGTTGGCAAAATCTGGGAACTATTGCCAAACACTCACGAAAGTCAAAGGAAAAATTTATAGGTCATATCTGTAAAATGTGTGTGTTTTTCCAAGATTGAATTAAAAGAATTTTTGTGCAAGAAAATGAAATGTAAATTTACAATTTCAGTTGTTGAGAATAATTTGTCTCTATTTCAAGCAAGATTTCAGCCCCCTTGTTATGTAGGTCTTCAATCTTAAAATAGCGCATAAGAGGGGGGAAAAAAAGAAAGAAAAAATTGAACGTATTTTTTCCCTCCCTGATGACAAAGGATGACATGCAAAATGTTTAACAAACAAGTATAAGAAAATAATAAAATGGTTTATAATAACAAGCAAGGAGATGTTCTTTGTATAAATTAGATAGAGGAAAAAACAATTCACTTAGGTAATATAGATAAGATGACTATAGTTATGTGGTGGCTTCTTTCAAATTGTGAAGTTTCCATAATACAAAAAAAAAAAAAAAAAAAAGCAGCAGCGAAGGAGAAAACATTGTTCTACTCCAATAATAATACTTCATCATTACTAAAACAATTATAATACAAAACATGGATGTTTTCATAAAATTATTCCTTTTCATGTCTAGACTATTTACACTGACAACACGCTAAATTAACAGCACATTCAAACTTACCCTTCACACACCTCTAAAATAGGCTGTTTGACTTAACAACACTAATATTCTCATGCGCATGCGCGCGCACGCGTGAGCGAAACAGGCAATAAACTATGCCTTCTTTTTTTAAACCAACTGAGACAAGCTGTCATAACTTTAGCTAAAGTGGAACAGGCCTACAAAAGGATGGCTTTAAAATATTTAATTAAACACTACATACCAACCAGCTTTTCTAAAGGAACAGCACAACAGGAGTCCGGGCAATTTTCAATAAGTAAAAGGTTATTATAAATTATGTCACTAGTATTTGTGACCAGATGCAATGCATAGATGACATCATTGGCTGTTTTCTCAGTTGCTTACTGCCAAGTACATTTCATCTCATGTGCATTCCTCATGAGAAATGCCTATTCCTGTTCTTCTTTAGCAAGCAAATTTGAGAAGTGTAATATAAGTAATAAAGAGTGACTTACTGCTATTTTCATATGGACTATGTAAACATCTATGAAGAAAATTGACAAATAAACTACTTGACCTTTTGACTATGACCTGTGAAGCACTCAGGGATGACTATACATGTAGAAAATCTTGGGAAGGTCATATTTTGAGAGGGGAATTGAAAATATTGACAGTCTCGTGGGAAAAAAAAAAAAGAGTTAGATGTTCTATGCCATAGTTAGCTGAAGATATGAAGGAAATTCATGGTGACCAAGAATGACACAGGAGTTGAAATTTATCCCAAGAGCATAGAGCACGGATTTGAGGCTCCCGTGTATATGGCAGGACCAGAGACAATAGCTCCTGGGCTGGGTCAGCTGTGCCCCAATGAGTAGGAAGATTAAGGGCTTTTAGGGGCTTAAACAACTTCCCTGAATACTGAAGGGGGGGTTTATATGAAAGTAAGAATAGAAGTTTCCTTTTCCAGAGATAATGAAAAATTTTGGCTTACAGGAAAATTCATCAAGTTTCAAGGAAATGATAGCATTGGTTACTTTGTTTTAAGAATCCCTTTAGGAACATAAAGTAAAATAAAATTCTCTCAGATGATTAAAAACTGTGGGACTTCGAGTGGTCTCAGACAAACCACTGATGGCTGCAAGAACCTTAAAGGTGACAAGAGACTAGGGAACAAATTTGAAGACCAGAGAGGCTGTCCACTTTCTTCAAGTTTAATCAATGGGAAGCGAAGTTTCCCCAGAATCCAGATCCTTTGGTTTTCCGATCAGAACTAGCCTGTTCTTGTAGCACGTCTTTCTTAATCTTAAAGTTACACGCTCTTTTCAAGTGTCATGGCAAGATATTAGAAGAATTTTATGCCAGAGGGTTTTTAAAGGCAGTTTTAAGGTATATAAAGTAACAAGAAGGTAATGAACTCTGTGACACTTGGTGCTGGTGAGAAGATGGGCTTTCCTCCCCTTTGACTTTTTCCCATGCTTCTCACTTCTAACTGCTCATTAGAAGCACTTGGATAAAGTGCTGCCCACACTACACCCCTGATGAACTACAAATGGTCATGGGGTCCAGGCAAGGGTAGTTAATTTTTTTAAATCTATCCCATAAAATTTAAATATGCAGCCAAGGTTAAGAACCACTTCCTTTTTGTAATAAAAAAGGTGGTAACCACTTCAGTTTATTTCAACTGGGGGAGTTAACAGAACCACAGCCGAAGATTAAAAATGAGCTCTTTCCCAAAGAGACTATTTCTTTGAAAGTTTTGTTGATGTAATCTTTGGTGACATGGAGTTCCTCCATAAAAGTTTCAGGATATTTAAAAAGAAGTTTCCTCTAAGCCATAGGATTGATACGAATCTATTTGACATTTCATATACTTCTTTAGCCTGAAACATATGCGTGTTAGCCACAATTATTGAAAGGTAAAAAAATATATGAATATATGATATTATGGTTCTGAACTACAGATGTTAAATGAAATTTTCTATTGTTTTAACAACTATTAAACAGCCATCTTGAAAAGCCTTATTAATTTTGGATAGCAACTGTTTTCTAAGGAATAAGCAAATCATTGTCTTATTTATTTATTTATTTATTACTTTTGCATTTTTAAATGGCAAGACCTTTGGGAAGAGAGTGCATGATTTTATGCAAAATATATATTAATTTATCACATGTCAAAGTCTATGAACAAGAAACTAACGCTAGCCAAAATACGATGAGGACATGTAAGGCCACAAAAGACTTCTGCCATGTAGGTGGGAAATGAAGACTAGGTTGTCCAAACCCTGTAAGGAAAGAGTCTGGACTAAATGCAGGTAAATAAAATTTAAAAGCCTTAGACTTCAGCCTGGGCTGAAGTCTACCTCTTCAAGGTAGTGGAAAGCAGCGAGCAGAGTTCTGGTCGCTGTGGGTGGGTAGAGTCACACCCGCTAAATTTCATTCTGGCTCTTCAATGTACTCACGGCTGTGTGACCTTGAACAGGTGACATCACCTCTGTGACCTCCATTTCCTTCCCTCCATTTCACAGTGAAAACCACAGTGAAGGGATTAAGTAGAAAAATGCAAACGAGGAGTTTGGCATAGTGGCCAATAAATGGTGGTACCATCTTTGTAAGCAAGAATAAAATCAAATCAGTCTCTCAAGGAAGTCTCTGAAACTAGAAATACTAAGTAGAAGAGTGATCACATTTCAAGGAGAGTATAGATGAATTCCTTTTTTTAAAGATTTTATTTATTTATTTATTTATTTGAGAGAGAGAGAGCACATGGGAGCAGGGGCATGGGAGGGGCAGAGGGAGAGGAAGAAGCAGACTCCCCACTGAGCAGGGAGCCCGCCCTGCTGGGCTCTATCCCAGGGCCCTGAGATCAAAACCTGAGCCCATGGCAGACGCTTAACTGGCTTTGGGAGGTACTGATTAAACACTCTTTGGTTGATTATAAGCATTGAATGCCTCTCCTATTTCAAATCATATCATGAAGTTGAGCCTGCAAACTATTAATATACCAAGAATTAATAAATACAGATTTATATTTATTCATGAATATTAAGAGATATACAAAAAAGCAATCTCAAAATGGACTCATATCATCATAGAAAAGGGCACCATTAACAAGACACTTCTTGAATCCTTTTCTGAGCAAGGTGTGTTTTAGAAATAGAAGAATACATCGAATACTCTATTCAGAGTAATGCATTATGTTCCAATTAATAATAATATATAAGAGTAATTATAAGAGTAATTATAGTCTGGTCCTTTCATCTGTCCAGCAGCTTGTCCCCTGAGAGATAAGATGTGATCATATATGAAATGACATTATCAATTGCAAGCTATTCTTGAATTTTGTTTAGAGAAATATAATTTTAACATATGATTTCTAAATCTTACCTTATTTACTGTTGTTTTACCTATATGGATAAAATGTATGCTATAAAATAAAAAGCTTTTTTTTCTTTTGGTTAAAGCTCTGAATTCTAGATTCAGACAAATCTATTAGCTCCCAAATGTGCATCTTAATGCAAGCTTCCTTAAGGCAAGCTTCCTAGAAATGATCTCGACATGTGTTGAGGTCTATTATTTTCCAAGCATGGTTCTAAACAAGTCACATATGTTAATTTATTAATTCTGACAATTGGTTTGTAAGATAAGCATCCATTTTACAAAAAGTGCTACACAGAAAGGTTATGCGATATATCCAAGGTCACACAGCAGGTAAATAAAAAAAACAGGATTTGAAGTCTGTGCTTAGCTTCTGTATTACAACTGCCTCACAATTGTTTCCTGGCCTTTAAAAAAGGGAAACAAATAAATTAATGCATCAAAAAAGTAATGTTGAAAGTATTCAGTATAGTGTCTTATAAGAAAAGCAAACTTTTTCTCAGATTAGTGTTCATTTAATTTAGCCTGTTGAACAAGTAAGCCAATCATTTGAAATAGTGTTTCTGAATAAGTATAAGAAATGTTTATTTAATATTAAGTATTATTTATTGTTAAATAGTTATTAAATAACACTTAATATTTCTGAATAAGATATAATATTGATTTTTCTTTATAAAGTAACATTTCCAAACTGTTGATTGGATACTTTTCAGACATAGAAGTTAAATTATTATTTTGTGACTATATTCCATCCTCTTCCCCTCGCTGTTCATTGTATCATGTTTCAATAAATACGCGTCAGAATCTTTACATCCTTCCCCCCATTCTTCATTCTTCCTGTTACGTAGGAAAATGAGTTAGACAAAAATCATAAAATGGGATAAAAATCATCCAAATGAAAGTTAGTATTATTTTCAGGGATCCATCTCACAAACATATTAAATTGCCTTTAAATTCCAATTAATCTAAAATGAAGAACAGGAACTCCACGTGACATTCAACTTACATTTTAGTTTATGCTTAAGAACATGGAACTTTCAAGAATTCAACATACAATATTGCAGAAATATGTATTCGTTTTATGAAAACAATGATGCAATCTATTTTATCTATGGTAACAGAAATTATACAGAAGTTGGTTGCTTGTTTATTTATTTTATTTTTTGCAAAGAGCATGTCATGAAAACTTACCTCTTTTCTCCTCTTTCTATCATGTGTATGCAGAGAAATAGAGGTCAAATTCACTCCCTACCACTCTATTGTGTTCTACCACACAGGAAAAATTATTTATCTTATTGTTTTCCCAGAAATGATTTTGCAACTATTAATTTAAAATATTCTTTTGCCTTAGAGAAATGTCTACTCTGATGCAGGTAGGAGAATGGGAAAGCAAATAAGATCAGAGGCAAGCAAAAACTAGAGCTCCTATAGGCCCCATAAATCTATAAGCCTTAATAGGTTACATTTTTTAAACTACCAAAAGTCAACCACCGTATCAACAGTAAACAGCCGTAATAATTCATTAAACTAAATCGCAGTTTCCTGAGCAGTTCAGAGGGCGTAAAAACAAAAATAAAACCACAGTATACTACAAACCAGACACCAAAATTTTCATTATTAAGGAACTAAATTTAAGTAACACTATATATTTAGCTTAAGTTCAGTCCCTGGATCCCAAAGCCAAAATTTAGACCCATGCTTTTTAGGGAACACAGATGAAGTAAATACTATAGAGAATGTATGTCCCAGAGCTCATTTTGTTGTTGTTGTTGTTTTCCCTTCAATAATCTATTTGAGTGTATGAGGATAATGTCTAGAGGTAATCTTTGCTGCCTCATGCTATGAGTTTGGTTTAGGGTAGAGACTAAAGCTCACTGGGAAGACAGAAGAAGTTCCTTGATACTTTGATTCCCTGGTTATAGCACCAAGACCAGTACCACTCACTGCATTCATGGTGGGTGGAGGAGATGAAAGACTCTCTCTCTCTCTCTTTTGTGGTCTTACCATTTAAACCTCTTTATTTTAAAATAGGATATTAGGGGCACCTGGGTGGCTCAGTAGGTTAAAGCCTCTGCCTTTGGCTCAGGTAATGATCTCAGGGTCCTGGGATCGAGCCCCGCATCGGGCTCTCTGATCAGCAGGGAGCCTGCTTCCCCCTCTCTCTCTGCCTGCCTCTCTGCCTACTTGTGATCTCTGTCTGTCAAATAAATAATAAAATCTTTAAAAATACATATAAAATAAGATATTAGATGCATCTTTGCAATTTGCCTAATCAAAAGTTTCCAGGCTTACGTGTTTTTCTCAAAATAAATGGGAATCCAGTCACCAAAGATAAAGTCTTTTTTTTTTAAGATTTTATTTATTTATTTGACAGAGATTACAAGTAGGCAGAGGGGCAGGCAGAGACAGAGAGAGAGAGAGAGAAGAGAAAGCAGGCTCCCCGCCCAGCAGAGAGCCCAATGCGGGGCTTAATCCCAGGACCCTGGGACCATGACCTGAGCTGAAGGCAGAGGCCTTAACCCACTGAGCCACCCAGGCGCCCCACCAAAGATAAAGTCTTAACAACACAAAGAAAGCAGCTCGCTCTGGCTGGGACCCTCTTGGGCCAGCAGTCTCTGAGGAGGAAAGGTTTCTTAGCACCGGGTCCCAATAAGGGTGCTGCTATGAGTTGAGGAAGGTAGGAACTACAGCTCCCCTTGGATGGTATATTCTTATTAATAAGGTCCAGTCAGGTCCACCTGTGTAGTACATGAGATGGGGCCACAGAATTGAAATTGCTGCTAGGTGGGCAAGGGCAGCCCCCAAAGGGCATGATGAGGAACAAACCCAAAGAGGACAGATGTCCACACACCCGGTCAAGAACTTGAAGAAACACTTTTCTCCCTGTTTTCCCTGTCTTACTAAGAGCCTTACTGGGTGATCTCTAGAAAGTTCTTTGTCTCCAAGTGTCTCTGGCTCAATTACATGTCAATTTTCAAAAACGACGAATACAGATTGAATCGATGTTTTTTAAAATCCTGCGTGCTTGTCAAAAGACATTACTTGCCAATCAAAGCAAGTAATGTCCCCTAGAATGGTGGGGGGGAGGTGTTCATGAAAAAATTGGCAACATTATTTTAAAATGTCAGTTTTCTAAAGTGAGGAAGTGTGTGGAGTTATTTTCAATTACTTTGTTAATTTATGTCGAAGAATTGAACATAGTAGAAACTGTGTATAAAGAAGATACTTACACCTTAAGGTGTATATAACATATACCTTAACTGTAATATAAAGAGGATACATACACCTTAACAGAGGTTCCACAGTGCTAATAGAAGTGGGGTATCAGAGGTATGACTCAATACCAACACCAAATAAAAAGTACAGTAGGATAAGGAGATAGACAAAAAGAAGGAAAATCATTTTTAGAATAGGGTGGTTGGAGGAAGTCAAATTCAAGCAGAATTAAATATGGTGAGGAAACAAGTCACACGAATAATGAGGGGGAAGATTATTAACAGAGGGAAGAAACAGCGAGTTGAAAGGGATCGAGGTAAGAGCATCCTTGATCTGTTCTACAAACAGACCCAGTGAAACTGGATAAAAAGTAGGAGTGGTAAAAACAAACAAATAAACAAACAAACATCAGAGATATAGCCAGCTGCCAGTTCATTAAGTCTTTGAAGCCCAAATATTTGAAGACTGAGTTGGGGGACTTTAATTCTGAGGGTGTTAGGAATCTGTTGGAAGATTATGGGCTCAGAAATGCAATGAACTCACTGACATTTTTTTTTTTAAGTTAATTCTGGCTGCAGTAGGAAGGGTGAACTGTAGAAAGGTAAGCAAAACGAAAAAATGCAGGGCTGACTGGGTGGCTCCATTTGTTGAAGATCTGACTCTTGATCTCAACTCAGGTCTTAATCTCAGGGTTGTGAGTTCAGGCTCCAAGTTCAGTTTCACGATAGGCCTGGAGCCTGCTTAAAAATAAATAAATAAAAGTAGGTGATAATCATAGTGCCCTTATAGGTCGAGTGTCTATATAATTAGTCATGAAGACATTCTTGAGAATAAAAGGGGCAACTATTAATAATTACACCAGATCGGGTCCTGGGATCGAGCCCCGCATCAGGCTCTCTGCTCAGTGGGGAGCCTGCTTCCTTCTCTCTCTCTGCCTGCCTCTCTGCCTGCTTGTGATCTCTCTCTGTCAAATAAATAAATAAATAAATAAATAAATAAATAAATAAAATAATAATTACACCAGATCAATGGCAGTGAACCAGAAATGCCCTGGGCGAACTGAGACATGGGCTTGCTATAACTAAGGGACTGTTTTCAAGAATAAATGTGTACTGAGTAGGTGTTCAAGGAAAAGCAGCTAAAAGTTATAGTTACGAATTGTTTCACCAAGTAAGATTTATAATATATTAATGGGCTATTGACTAAACATAATTCTGTGAAAGAATAAACTACGTACTACTATGTAAAACATAGGTAAATTGATTCTTGGAGCTTTTAGTAAGTTAATCTGCCTTGAGAATATCTAGACACTCTTTCTGGTATATGCTATTTCTCAAAGTCATTTGTCCATAGATTTTATTTTTTCAAGGAGATAATATCCTGTGACTTCAACCTTCCATGGAATAATGTTCTAAGAAAAAGCTATCATTCGGTGATAGAATAGAACGGATGATGAATGTGGTTTCAAGATTTGATCCAGAAATTTTAGTTAGATTGCTGGGTAGATAACTCAGTATTATGAAAAAATGCAAACCACAATTTAGAAGCAATCTCATACTGATTTAGCTGCTACCAGAATGTCAAGGTTGCTCTGATCTTCTAGAGATACAAATAAGTCTTTTTCCATTTTCCATGAAAATCTACTATTTGCTTTGTGCTTATGGTTCTATGGACTTCAGTTTATGCCTGGGAACTTTTAGAAGTTAAAGCTTCTTGGTGCTCTTTCATTTTCCCTGAATAAGGGCTTGGATTTGGTCTAGGATTCTGAATTGCCATTGATACAGAAGTCAAAAACTTGCATGGAAATCTAAAGTATGTAAAGTAAGAAGTCAAGATGAGCTCAGAAATAAAAGTTATATCTAACCTTGTCAGATGATCAAGAAGAAATTTGTTTTGGGCCCTAGAGTAAAGCTACCACTTACAACTGGTTGAATTAGCAACGAGAAGACTTGGAAACTGTCACCAACTTCTGGACACTGGCTTACAAATAATTCATAAATTTTAAAAAGCTGCTTAACGAGTACATCTCTAAATCTCTTTTTCTATCTAGTATCTCCCTGGGGGTGGAGGGCAATTGTCCTCTATGTTCCTGTAAAGACTAATAACAGTAGTAGCTAACACATAAAGCAATTTCTATGTGCCAGAGGCTTTTCTCAGTGTATTTACATGCATCAATTCATTGAATCCTTATGAACTGGGTCTTATCATCATCTCATTTTCTGGTAAGTAAAAAGAGACAGGGAGGGAGAAAATGAAATCTGCCCAAGGTGAGCCAGAAGGACAAATAGTAGTAAATAGTAAATAGTAGAGCCAGACAAATATGGCTCCAGAGCCAGACAAATATGGCTCCAGAGCCAGACAAATATGGCTCCAGAGAAATGATATTATCCACTCCACTCTGCACAAGTGCATAACAGCACTTATTAATAAAGAAGGGTATTGTATTTATTTATTATATGTTTATTAACAAAGAAGAGATTAATAAAGAAGGGTAACTTCTTGTATCTAGTAATGCTACTTCTAGTTCTTATAATCTTGCAAAACATAATTCGTATTCCAACTGACATCCCTTGAAGTCTCTGAGGACCAACAATTACTACATTTTCCTCGAACTTGCTCTATGGCTCCAGTATCTCCACTGGAGTACTCCAGAACTCCAGTGTCAGTGGATTCTTCTATGATGTGTGTGTGAATTCTAGCTTAGTGTAAAGCCTAAAAACTCTCCTTTGAATGTGCACTAGTCTCTTCCTATTTTTTAATTTATTTAGTTTATGTGTCAAGGAGATTGATAACTCAGCCAACAAGTAAGTGGCAAATAATTTTGAGAGCTCCATGTGTAGGACCTTGAGACCTACCTCTATCAAATTTCATCTGTTAAGATATTTGTGGATCCTAAATGTCATCCAGCCTGCTTTTATTCTTCAACTTTGGTATCTGTTGCAACCATAGTGAGAGTGGCTTTTATGTCTTTATCTGCTGCTCTGTCAAAGTATTTGGCCAAAGCCAAGGACAGTGCCATGCAGCACACCATTCACTTTCTATCCATCTTGAGTCAGCAGTCTTTGACTGCAGCTGTTAATAAGGATTCCACCTAATTGCATTATCAATCAGTCCATATTTTTCCTTTTGGTCCAAAGCACTTTTGTGTAGTTATGTAAAATACCTTGATAAAATTCAAAAATCATGTGCCACCAGCATCTCTCTTGTCTGGTTAGTTTAAGATCCTTACATGTTATGAGGTTAGGCTGACTTAACCTTGGACATTGAAACTCTATTGGTTTATTAGGAATCTTATGACCCCTCTTCCTATCTCCAGAGTTCCTCAAGCTACGGATTGGCTGGAGGTTCTCTTTTGAAAAGTTTTCATACATAAGTATGTAATTTACTTATGCAAAGCAAATGAACAAATTTGGAGTAACCAAGTACTATCTTACCACCACTTTTACCTTTGATTCTACTTTTCCTTACTAATGTTTACTGTCCAGCCTCCTATCCATACATCTGACTGTCTATTAAACCATGTCTGCAGATCCCTTGATCTACACTTAGTGTTTTCAAAGTTACACTCAGCAGTTTTACAATCTACCTGACTGATCTTTCTGGTTTATTGAACTTTTTGATTAACCTTAAATCAAAAAGTCAACTTGGACTCCTTTCCTTGAGTTGCTGTCTCCCTACCACAACAAATCAGTCCTCAAATCCTGTAGTTCATATCTCCTGAATGTCTCTCATATCCATTGCCACTGCCTTTTATAGTTATTACATGAATTACTGCAGTTACATGCTAAGAGAAGCCCTTCCTCCAGCCTGGTCACTCCCAACATCCTCCCCTGACCCTACTCAGTTGCCAAAGTCTTCTTGCTAAAATGCAATTTTAATCAGGCATCCTCATCTGTAAAATTGTTTAATGATAACTTCCAGGATAAAATCCAAATTCACTGGGTAAGCTCCAAAGACCCATGAAATTGTGGGCCTGCCTATGTCTTTAAGCCTGTTCTTCTCTGTCTCCCAAGAAACGTTCTTTGTCCCAGCTTTACCAAACTACTCTTGATTCACTGAAGCAGTCAGAAGTGGCTCCGCTCTCCATTTTCTTACCTGTTCATACCGTCTTCCTTCAGTGTGTGTTTATGTTTTCACTTAACAAACCCTGCCCTTGCTTTAAGACTCAAAACAAGAACCATTCTCTCTGTAATGCCCCTCCCTGTTATCCTATTCTGATCGGTATTCTCCTGCTGTGCACCTACGGTTCCCTGCCTAGATCTCCATGATCCTATTCCGTATTGTGGACGTGTATTTTTCCGCCTCCTCATTAGACTCTAAGCAACTTGGGGGCATGTACTTATCTTACTCATCTTTGTATAGAAGGGCTTGGCACAGTGTCTGACATACTGTGGGTGTAGTCCATAAATGCTTATGGAATAATGAAGCAAATGAGCCAAATAATTCTCATCAGATAGAGAACTAGAAGAAAATGTTCTCTCAGGAGTTATGTGTTTCTTTTGTATTCCACATGCCCCAAGCTGGGGGCCTGTCCCTTCCTCATTTAGCTCCAAACTCTTAATTGTAAGAATCCCATTGGTTCTTCATACCCTAAGGTCCACCTAACTAATAAACAGATTTTTATAACACTATTCATTCACATGTTGAAGGCTTTCCTTCATCCTATATCCCTATATCCAAAACATAGTCCATTTATTGTAAGAGTATCCAGACTCACCAATCTCAAAAGCTATCCACCTCACCAGCCTCAAAATGAGAGAACTTAAACAGAGGAGAAGATAATTAAAATCTTTCTCTTTTAGGTGAATATTCTTTTTCATTATTTTATATCCCAATACTCACAAATATTTTGAAGATAGCTTTTTCAGAATCAAGTGCCAGTTTATCCTGTTATGAGGGCAAAAATAACACGTGGTGATAGTGAGAAGCTTCCATTAGCATTTTTAGCCACATTATCCAGATCCTAATCCAACTGTTCGAGGTCCTCGCCATAGAGGGGTATTTTTTATCTTTAGATATAGTTCTGAAATCCTTTTGGGTGTCACTTTTAGAAATGGATTTTAATCTGACAATACCAGACACCACTTGGGTTGTGCCTTCATTTGGATCTGAAAACTTATCTCAGTTTACCAATGTATACAAGTAGACATGCCAAGTGTACCTCCTCAAATAATCTGTTTATTTAAACCACTGTGGATACCCCATTTGGGTAACATCTAAAAACTTAGGTAGCCTCTAAAATCTGACTCAGGTTTTGTATTCTTCCATTGATTAGAGTCAAGGTACTTCCTGCCAGTGAGGAAAACATGATGAAGAGTAGGTGCCTGACTGTAGCCCCTGAATGGGTCTTCTTTATTTTTTTAAAAAAGGATAAAGGATAAAGGATACCATTTGAGAACCAAATAATTTCTGACATCTAACCACTGAATAATTACTGACAGTCCTTTATGACAACGGCTCAGTCTATCAAAAAAGGAGATAAATATAGGCATTGATTTCAACTTGGAGACTAGGAATAAGACTACTACACTCAAAATCCTAAGTGCTGTCTTTAAGGTCCAATTCTGTCACGAAACAAATAGTTAGACCTCTGTTTTCTCTATGGGATGAGGAAATTGGACTTCGTAACCACTGAAATGCCTTTGTGTTGTAAAGTTCATGTTAAAAAATGTGTGCAACAAATAGACTTGTAAGAAGGCTTTCATGGTATCTGTCGATTTTTTACTCACTGACTGATATATCCCTGATTTGCTCATAAACACAATCTTTGTTCTTAGTATGGCTTCAAATTTTTATGTAAGTTGTCCTAGTCATCGTCGTCATCTGATGAAACATAAGAAGGCATAAGTGGAGAAGAAATAATAACATGCTTTAAGAGCTTGTCCTGACTTAGACCCTCCTCTTTTTCCTATATATTTAATATAGGATATACTGTTCCTCAAAAAATCATTAATCATTTACAACAACATAGAAGGACCTTGAGGGTGTTCAGTTTAGTGAAATAAATCAGATAGAGAATGACAGATACCATGTGATTTCACTTATATGTGGAATCTAAAGAACAAAACAAACAACACCCCTGAAAAAGATGGTTTACTTTCAGACTAGAATAATAATAAAAATTATTATGACCACCACTTGTTGAGCTCCCACATTGGAAGGAGACAAGCCAGAATTTGAATGTATGTCTACCTAACATTAAAATCTATGCTCTTCCCATATTTCTTGGAATCTGGATAATCATCCTTCAAAATGGCAGCTTTTGTTATCATGAACACTGAAGAAATCATGTCTATGAGCAATTATAAAATTGGGTACCAGTTGATGTGCAACTTTTCAACTTTATTTATCAGAATACTGACATTACAAGTAAAGAGTGCAAAGTTGATAAATCTAGCATCAAAATTCATCGGCCAGGAGTATGACTTTTCAGTTCAGTTTTAGCTTCAGCTCTTCCTTTGTAAGTTAAAGATAAGAATAATGATTTCACTGCATTTGAGGGTGTGTAGGCAAATGAAATAATGGATGAGAAAGTTTAAAAACGTGATACATGACAAAGAGTTTTTTTCATTCCCCTGAGCCCATATTTTCCTCAGAAAATGCAACTAAGATCATCAGACAGAAGGACAGAAGCACTTGCCTCTGATCCCAGCTCTGCCAATGGCTGAAACAAATCCCATTCATGAATGAATGACAGGAAATTTTCTGAACATCAGCCAAAAGAATGGTAGAACTAAATAATCCCTAGGTCCCATTTGGCCTTACATAATTGTAATTTATTTAGGCTCAGAAACAATTTCTCATGCTTGTGCTTGCTCTTTAGAACCTGGAGCTTATTTTTGGTGTTTGCACTGAAAAGGTTTTTCAAAAACGTTACTGGATTGAGGACAAAAATGTCCAGGTACCTGAAAGAAATTACAAGTTAAATGGATGAGTCACCAAAAGGCAGTGGGATGGCCAGACCTGTCAGGCCTGTTATTCAAATTAGGGCCAAATGATTCAACTATTTGATCATAGTGATTGGCAGAGGCCTGCAGATGGGAGAAGGTACACGAGTTTGGGTGAATCAGGTCTGACCTAAAGTTTCTCAGAGCAGCAGAAAGGGGCAAAGTATCAAGTGTGTTAAAGAAAAAACCAATTTGGGAGAGAGTCAGAAAATAGCTACTGACTGGTTGTCCACTGGCATAAATAATATGGGAAAGATTGCCGGATTGCAATAGAGCTGGGCCTGGTTCTCCAACGTCCCCGTTCTGTGATCTTGGTAAATTTATTTTCATTTTGTGGATCTAAGCTTCTTTGGCCATAAAATAAGGGCTTGACTTGGATGATTAACAAAGGTCCCTCACAACTATTAAATTGCATGCGCAGCAGAAACGTAGCTAATGTTATGAAATATCCCTTTTTTATATGGAGAGAATCTCTTTTGTATTGGTTTGTCTTTTGGCCTTACAACTTCAAAATAAAAATTCTGTATTTTAACATCAGGCTTGTTATTTTCACATTCTTATTTGAAGAAGTATCACTATGGTAGAAAGTAGAGTGAATGGCAGGGTTTTCAAGCCCAAATTTGAGAAAATATTGTTACCAATCCCTCATTGTTATGATTTGTAAATATCCTAATTCTGTGTCTAGTATAATACATGTTTCTGTATGACATGATTCACATCTTTGCCCATATGTTCCAGCTAGATATCAGCCATCCTAAAGCTTCACTGTACTTTATAATTTTTGCTTTCCAGTGATGTTACTAATACCGTGTGTTCAATGTCTTTGCCAAATGGACATCAGATGTCTTCCCTTTTGAGTTTTATCCTCAGGCATCCCTAGTTATCTGAGTAGGCAATTGTGACTCTAGGACTCCATGTCATTCCACACAAATAATCTCAAAGTATTACTGTGTTATATTCAACTTTGCACCTTCAGCATATACCTAGAATTTTTCAAAATGAAGTTTCATTAAATACCTAGAAGACACTCATCTTTGTTTCCTCAACACTTACTGAGATGCTAGGTATCTAGGAGGTTCTAATCAGTCTTGAATAAATTAATGTATTCATATTTATAAAGGGAAGCATAGTATATGCCTTCCCTATATGAGCCAAAGCTTTAGAAAAACAAACAGAGTATATGAAAGGAATATGAAGATCTGAAAACTTCACTATAGAATTATTCTCTGCTTATTACCTTCAGAAACACTAAAGTTTCTGTTTAGAATCCACATCAATAATCAAAGGTTAAAACAATAACAAAAAAAAAAACTTAACCTCTCCATGCTTTCCAATGAGCCACATGTTTTAAAGTCAAGCACAGTGCATTTGCCCTCATAAATATGTGATTGCACATTCCAAGTGATTGATGATATTTAAATGATGCATATTTTTCTTGGGTACAAGTAAAATATCCACACTTACACCAGTTTCTTGGTGGAAAGAAAAAACTTATACATATTTAATGTCATCAGATTTCTCATGAACATGTCTTGACAGGTAAGGGAAAAACTATTTTTGTGTGTGTTTGTTTCTAACATAGATTTAATGGCACAAGGTAAAATGTTAGAAGGGTATCCTTATGCACCCTTTCCCCCAGCCCTGGCAATAACCATTTTACCTTCTTTCCTTGTTTTTGTTTTTTTTTTTTTAAACATTTTTTAAATTGCCCCCTACATTCCCTCCCCAGTCTCTGGTAACTGTCTTTCTACTCTACGTTACTATGAATTCAATGTTTTTTCTGGTTTTACTGAGAAATAATTGACATACATCACGGTGTAAATTTCAGGCATACGGCATGACGGCTTGAGTTACATATTGTGCAATGAGCACCATAGTAGGTCCACTGACATCCATCATCTCATACTGCTATATGGGAAAAAGAAAGAAGAAAACAAAAAAGAAAAAATTTCTCCTTGGGATGAGAATTCTCAGGATTTTACTATCTTAACAACTTCCTATATCCCATACAGCTGCGTCAGCCATAGTCACCATGCCGTACAGCACGTCCCCAGTACTTACTCACCTTATAACAGGGAGTGCAGACCTTTGGACCCCCTTCCTCCAGTTCCCCCCACCTAACCCCTCTCTGCCTCTGGTAACCGTATGTCTGATCTCTTTTTCTATGCGTCTGGCTTTGGGGCTTTGTTTGGTTTTTGTGTTTTTTGGGGTTTTGGTACTCCACATGTAATAGAGATTGTGTAGCATTTGTCCTTCGGTGTCTGGCTTATTTCCCTAAGCATGACATCCTCCGGGTCCATCCATACTATTGCAAATCAATTCTGGAGGCAGTGGTGATGGTGGCGTAATAGCATGAGTGTATCTTTAACACCGCTGAACTGTATGCTTCAAAATGGCTGAGATAGTACGTTTGATGTTGTGCATATTTTACTGTAACAAAGAAATCAATTTTTTAACAGAAGTGTATCATCCCAGAGGCTGTGTGAGTTCCTTCAGTTTCACATGGGGCTGGGAAAATCTGAGGACTGGCTTTTTGATAAGGTGATACTCTCTTGTCTCCTTCCAGACTTAGAAAAAGTGTTTTATTGGCTAAATTTTGGGGATTGTTCCTATGCGAGAATTCTGCCAGCGAACCTGATCCTTTTCTGGCTCCGAAACTAGTTCCATGGAGGAAGAATGTCAGGAAGCCACTGGATGGCTCTTGTTAGAGCTGTAGCCTGGTTTAATTAAGTGCTGTGTCCATCTCAAGGGAGACAACGGAGTCTGTCTGTTCATTGGCCCTCCAGCCTTCTCGTATTCCTTCTTTCTCCAACTGAAGTGTTCTAAACCCAAAGTAAAACTGAGTCTCCATCCTTCATCCCCTTCCAGAAGTATCCCACACTCCTCTTACCACCAGAGTAGACAAAACAGCTCTGGTATTTTAAGAGAGTAATGCTGAACGTCAGAAAGGTGAGAAGAGACTTTTAGGTTGGTGACAAGGCATCAAACTATGACACTGGGAAGGAAAGTTCCTCCTACTTTCCTCTGCCTTGTACTCTACCTTCTGAGTGGGGTACATTTTCCTTTCTGTGGAGTACATTTTCCTTTCTGTGGGGTACATTTTCCTTTCTGCACCTGAATTTTACATCATGTTGTCCTTCACGCAAATGCTTTGGCATATGTATTTCTTCAGGGTCTGCGAGATTCAGGAACCGCCATTTCAGCTTGGCAAAATTGGGAGGAATTATACCTTTATTTTACAGGCAGTGAAACTGAGCTGAGAGATCAGATTTCAAATTCTGGGTCTACTGTAAATGACCAGCAATGTGTCGCCTAAGCCTCTGTATCCTATCTGTAGAATGGGGATCCTGATAACCTCCCAGGTTGAGGCAACAGCTTCCTGAGATGTTTGCAGAGCACTCAATGCTATGCCTGACACAAGGAAGCACCCCATCGGCAACTGCTATTGTCGTAGGGAGATTATTATTTCCGCAATTGTGATTATCTTGTGGGATTCCAGCACAGATCTCCCACTTCCAAACCCACCATTCTCTTCTTGATCATGGGGCCAGAGACGCACACAGCATTGCAATCAACCTTGGGACGGATTGAGGGTTCTGTCAGAGAACAGTGTGCATCTTCTCTCCGCTCTCCCTGAAATATTACCAGGAGTAGCTACTTTTGAAGATATTAAGAGTGCTAAGGCATGAGTGCAGTCCTGAAAAATCTCAGTCAAATAAAGAAATCAAACTATACTTAATACTAAGAGGGCACAAAGGAGGAACTCCTGTGAATTTAAGTCACCTTTCAGCTAGAAGGAAAACAAAATATGAATGAGGAGATTAATGGTTTAGTGCAAAATGCCTGGGTTTCTTCCCTCCCCCCATCCTGCCCCCCGTGTGGTCACTTCACTAAAGAAAAGCAGTTGGTTTTGCTCAAAAGTACACTGTCATCTGAGACTTCCCTTTTGACAGTTAAAAGGGAACATGCTTATTCTTTCCACGTGCTGAGCAGCTCTAAAAAAAAAAAAAAAAATAACCCCCCCCCCAAAAGAAACAAAACAAAAAAACTCTATAAATTGGAGAGTAAGCAGCTTAGGAATCGTGTTTCAAGAGAACGAGCCTGCATATCTGTGAAAGGAGCCAGTAACCGTCAACCCGAGGGACATATTAATGGACCCAAACCTCTTATAGTCTCTCTTAACGGCAGTTCCCTGGCATTTAGAGTCTTTCGCCAGCTTTCTCAGTGAACTTGAAGGAGGAGAAGGAAGATTATGGACAAAAAGCCCTTCACTTGCTTTTAGTCTATTTATTTCTGTCCGCAGAAGGTGTCCCCCTTGTGGTAACAGCAAAGGCTAGTCTGGCATTTCATCTAATCTTGTGATATTTCACACATGTACCAAGACCTTTTGTTTTCTGTCTATCCAGCCTTTAATAGCTCGTGTCTCTAAATGGGTTTAACTTCTATCCAAATACTCATTCGTATCTGAAGGTTAATGCTAAACTCAAAGCCAGAGATGCAGTCCACTGGCTTTCCACTTTATCACCTTGCTTACTATTATTATTTAAAATTCTCCTTTCCTGGGAATGGGTGTATCGTTCTTGCATGAAGTTGTATCAGAGATGAAGACGGTGTTAATGATCTATTAATGATTTACTTACTGGAGCTCAAGAAAGGGCTTAAGGAGAAGGGTCAGTGTCAATGCCGAGGCTGACCATCAAGATTTCTCAGTTACGCAACCCACTCTGCCTTTCTAGAGGGGACGGGAAAACCAGTCTGAGTCAGCAGGCACCGCAATGTGTTTCTTTTATTCCTGTTCCTCTCTCCTTGGAGTCAGAGTCAACAGCAAAGTAGTGAGAGTTGGCAGTTTTGCTACTTTTAAAGGAAGTATCTTGATTGAACTGCTGGGTGTCTGTTTTGAGTAGTGAGTTAGAATACACATACCCCCCACCCCCCCAACCCCGTGCTGTGTCAATAGATCCAAATATCTTCGCCAAAAGCTCAGGAATAAAAAAGGCTTATGTGCTGCTGTATTCTAGCAAAATAAAAGGTGATTAGGAGCTCGGAGACATAAGTTCTAGAAAGGAAATCCAAACTAGATTCTGTGTCCATTGGAGAATCAAAAGAAAAAAGGGGGGAATGTGAAATGTTCTTCTCAATCAACTGTCTTCTATTACTAGAGGAATTTCTATGAAACATATGTTATGGATCTAAAGCATTGAAAATTGCCAGTTATTAAGGAGAAAATCTGAGCAGTGGTAAATTAGTGTTTAGAGGTATGGATTTCTACATCTTATATATTTCATTTCTAATGCCACCTTCTCAAAGAAGCCTGACAGAATGGGTTTCTCACCTTTGGTGACTTGATAGCCTAGCATATTTCCTACACACAATGCATGGTATAGATTGACTAATTGGGGGGGAAAATGAAGTGTATATTTCAATAATATTTGGTTTATTTATGCCATCTTTTTCTCAAAAAATATTAATGCAACAATATTATATACAATGATTAGGATGATACTAATAGGAATCCTCACTAATATGATATCCTTGGACATATTTTCCCATCTTCCACATATTTTAATCTAACTTTTCCTCATTGATATGTTATATTCTGTGATTTTCAAATATGTTACAATTTCCAAAAGTTTTAAAACATTGAATGGTGCCTATAATACACATCATGGAGCACGAGAATTACTTGTTAGAAAGAGAGAAATATATATCTTATTTTCTGCAAGCAGAATTACATTTCAAGGCACATGATCTGATTAAGTATCCAGACTCAGGAACCTGCTGAAGTAAATTCCATCACATTTGATACTCAGAATAAAGCAGAAGATAGCCATACTCTCTTTCACGGTCTGTGTTATTATTCCTCTCATATATCCTCTTACTTATTTTTATGGCAGACATTCTTTGAGTAAGTTTGTTGATCATATGTTTAAAAATCCGTCGCATGAACAATTCTATTGCTTCGTATCATCAGCCTGTCCAAGAGGAGAAGGTGGAGAGGACACGTAGATCCATCCAAAACAATGGTTGATGGGTTCACTGTCATTGACATTTGTGAACAGAAGTGAATTGATAAAATACAACTGCACCTTCAGCAGTGATTGAGCTATTCATTTTTCCGTGGCATTGGGCACAGGCTAACTAATAAAAACAGTGCTTGGATCATGTCCTGTCATCTTAAGACAAATTGCCCGTGAGCGAATATTGAATCCTGGGATCCTTATGAAGCTCACGTAAAGCAAAATACCCACTGTTCAAAGAACTAAACTGTTCTCCTGGGGAACACCATACATAAGACATCACATATTTAAAGAGTGAAAATATAAATGAGCCACAAGGCAAAACATCTGGGTTGGTTGTCCGTGGCAATCAGGTGAAGGAGCCACGGACGTTTAAATGTATTTGACAAGACCTAAGAGCTTCCTTGCCGTATGGAAAAGTCCATCATCCAAAAGTTGAGGGTTTTGTTGAGAGTGTAACCACAGAACCCACTGGAGATTCTACAGCACAGAAGAGCTCCAAACAACATAAAGACGTTTCCAATAATTTGAGAGGTACAGCAAAAGGTTGCGCTTCATTGCAATGAAGTGTGTTTCTTAAGGGTGATTAAAAGTGTTCAAAGAGTGCCAGACAACTAGTTTTCAGATGCGTGAAGGAAGGAAATATTTTATTACAAAAGAATTTAGACTCTACATTCGTAAGCGCTCTTCCAAATCAAATAATTTAAAATGATCTGATTAGCTGGATGGCAGCAAGTTATCAAAGAATGAAAGACTCAGAAGATAAATTCAGCTTCACTTATAACAAGTGAAAACAGATGGTAATTGGAGAAATAAAGGAGAATTATTCGCAAGGGGCTTGAGTATGAAACCCACAATCGCAGAAGAGGCAGAATAGTGAGTTGGCCAAGAAAAATGACTCTGAATCAAACTATTGCTATAATATAATTTGCACAGTTCAGGGAAGCACAAAGTATGTTCTCAATTATTATTTGTGTGTTCACTCATGCAATGCCCAAATTTATTAGGCAGTTATTAAGGGCTGGGCAAAATTCTAGGTGCGTATACTTTGCCCAAGGGACTACACCAGATGCTGGGAACAACAGAGTGAACATTCTTTGCCCTCCAAGAGCTTATTTCTCTCAGCTGTTGCTGAGCTAGATATGAAACACAAATGACATTTTTAACTCATTACAGTTATGGTAAGTATATTTCTAGAAGTATAGGGTATATAGCAGGGGATCTGATCTGGTCTGGGTAATCAGGGAAAATTTTCTTAAGGAAATAACATTTTCCCTAATGAGCTGACTGGTGAGAAAATAGCGACCAAACTTTAAAATGCTTATAGAATGAATATAGCTGTTCTACACTAAAAAAGTAAAAATGCATAAATATGGACAACAGAAAAGCATGTGGCACTATGGGAAGACGTGTTAAATATAGATGGTATAGTCATATGCTATTTATATTATAGCATCATCACGTGTAATCTACTTGGTTATGATAAAAACATATGTCCTGCAGGTAAAAAATTACATTTAGCAAAATTTGGGCTAAATATTAGTGAAATTATCTTAAAGATCTCTTCTATAAGAGATCTATAAAACAATGATATCTACGAGACAAACAAAAATGCAACAAATTAGGAAAAATACAGAAAATGTTTCACCATTGGGGACGCCTCGGTGGCTCAGTTGGTTAAGCAACTGCCTTCGGCTCAGGTCATGATCTCAGGTCCTGGGATTGAGCCCCGCATCTGGCTCCCTGCTCAGAGGAGAGTCTGCTTCTCTCTTTGTGTGCTCTATCTCTTTTTTCCCCTCTCAAATAAATAAAATAAAAACCTTAAAAAAAAAAAAAGATGTTTGACTATGAATCATTAGCATTAAAATTAAAGTAATTGAGGCAGTGCTGAGGAATATCTAGATTATATGGCATCTTTCACTGTGTTGATCACTTAACAGATTTCAACAAATAATTATTGAGCAATTGATTCTTTCCTCTAATATTTGAATTAATTAATTTGTTTAGAAAAAGCAGATTTTCTTTTCTCTGGAAGATAATGCTTTGTTGGTTTAAGTAATTATTAATCCCTCCAAAAGTAATTATTTGACAATATGGCTGATTTTTCATGACTAGTATTTGTTCTCCAAGCATGAATTGCCAATCTTGTTCCATCGATCAAACACCTGCTCCAACTTTTCACACACCCTCCTCTTGTCCCACGAAAGAGATTTGCTTCAGACTTTCCACCAATGCCCTCCATATCTCATATGTTTGCATTTGTATCACGTCCACCAATGGTGCTATCTATAAAACAGCATTTATTTGTTAAATTATTCATTCAACAAACACTGAATGCCTGACATGGTCAGATCATATATGAAATTTTCTGCATCATGGTTTTCGAGCATTGCCAGAACGGTACTGCATAAAAAATGTCTTCTCTTAAAAAAAAAAAAAAAATGTCTTCTCTTTTGGCTAGAAATTCCAGCATTGGCAGAATTACCTTTTATTAACCACCTTTAATACAATAAATATCCATTATAGGGACCTAATTTAGAAGAAAGTATCTATGGAAATCATCTGAACATGCTTCCAAAGGAAAAGCTTTAATGCTAATTTGATTAAGAGTAGTATGATTAGAATAATCGTATTTTCTCCTAGAGTGAAAGTTTGTAAGGAACAATTTCATATGGATGCATAATAGTAATGTATTCTTTTTAAATTTTTTATAAACATACAATGTATTATTAGCTCCAGGGGTACAGGTCTGTGAATCACCAGGTTTACGTACTTCACAGCACTTACCATAGCATATACCCTCCCCACCACCTTAGCCCGACCCACCTCCCCTAGGCAACCCTCAGTTTGTTTTGTGAGATTAAGAGTCTCTTATGGTTTATCTCCCTCCCGATCCCACCTTGTTTCATTTATTCTTTTCCTGTCCCCCAAAACCCCCACGTTGCATCTCCACTTCCTCATATCAGGGAGATCACATGTTAGTTGTCTTTCTCCAACTGACTTATTTTGCTAAGCATAATACCATCTAGTTCCATCCATGTTTTCACAAATGGCAAGATTTCATTTCTTTCGATGGCTGCATAGTATTCCATTGAATGATGCATGTTTTTAAAATTGTAGCTGTATAATGTTAGTTATAGCTACTTTATACAAGGAAATCTTAAAGAAAATGATGGCTGGAGTTAGCATTCTTGGTATAGGTTTTTATAAATTGGAATTAAATTCAGCTATAAATGAAAGAAACCCAAAATAATCACTGCTTAAATAAATAGTGGTCTCTCTCTGATAAACATAATCTGGGAATCAGCAGTTCTGGGCTGATAGAGAGATAGAGAGATCTTATGGTTGTTAGGAGTCCTAACAACCATAATCTTGATGCTTTGCCAACCTTAGTTTGCCGTTTCATGGACCATGGTGGCTCATGGTCAAATTCCAGCCATTGGTCTGCATTTGAGCCAGGAGAAAGGAGAAAGAAGAAGTGAAAGGAACAAAGGTAGCGTGGCAGTTGTCTTTTAAAAAAGTTTTTTTGGAAGTTGCCTCATAACACTTCTGTTCATCTCATCAGGCAGAATTTAGTCACATGGCCACCCTTCCCTGCAAAGTCATTCTTATTCTAAGCAGTTAAAATTGAGGGGTGTGTTGCTAACAGAATATTGGACTAGATAATTAGCTGTCTCATTCTTTTTTCTTTCATTCTGTTTTGGTTTTGTTTAATGTAGCTATTCTTATGCAGAGGTTAGGAACCTGTCTCCCCACTCTTAATGCTGAAGCTTTCCACATACTTCCTCATGCTGCTTATAAAGTTCATGGTTATCTCACCCTTGAGATCTACCACCCCCTCTATTCACAACCTTTGCTTATTAGATTATAAATTTACAGGGGTGATAAATGTATCTTCTTTTACTTTTAACCACCCAGAGACTTCACATCCACTATATAATGCATAAAATACACACACATATATATGCATATAATACACACGTATATATGTATATATACACATATAATACATACATATATATGCATAGTTTCTCATATATACCTCAATATATATTGAGTGGTTGTGTATTTTAAATTTAGATTTTAGGGGCTCCTGGATGGCTCAGTGGGTTGGGCCTCTGCCTTTGGCTCGGGTCGTGATCTCGAGTTCCTGGGATCAAGCCCAGCATCAGGCTCTCTGCTTGGCAAGGGGCCTGCTTCCCCCTCTCTCTCTGCTTGTCTCTCTGCCTACTTGTGATCTCTCTCTCTCTGTCAAATAAATAAATAAAATCTTTTTAAAAAAATCTAAATTTAGATTTTAAAATATAAAGATATACAAGTAAATAGAGTAACTTCATAGTAACTAACAAGACAAGACTACTTGACTGATCATTTTATCTTTTTATTTATTGTAACCAGCACTTTATTTCATCCACTAAGAGTGTCACAATGGGTCCTGTAATGGAAATAAGAAGTATTGTCTCTCTATGGTTTTCAGAAAACAGGAAGTATCTCTAAAAGACTTTATGTTGTCATGGTGAAAAGAACAAAGGCTCTGGAGACAGACTGGATTCAAACCCGTGTTCTGCCACTTACTAGGTCTTTGACCACGACTAGTTCCTTCATGTCTCCTCGCTGAGTTTCTTCATTGTGTAAAATGGAGACAATAACGAGGATGCATTGTCATGCTGGTACTCGGAAGAGAATGTGCTGGGAAGCTGGGGAAGCTTATGCCCAAGACCCCCTTGTATAGCCATAGGTCTCTTCCCAGGCCCTGGAAAAAGTCCTGGCAATATGTTGACATGACCATATGCTTTGGCAACATTTACAAAAGTAATATTTTTTGTTTGTTTGTTTGTTTGTTTTTAAAGATTTTATTTATTTATTTGACAGAGAGAGAGAGATCACAAGCAGGCAGGCAGAGAGAGAGGGGAAGCAGGATCCCTGCTGAGCAGAGAGCCCAACACGGGGCTCCATCTCAGGACCCCGAGATCATGACCTGAGCCAAAGGCAGAGGCCTAACCCACTGGGCCATCCAAACACCCCAATCTTTTTTGTTTCTTTTCTTAAAACAGACCCCAAACTGCAGAAGCTTCAGTCCCCACAAAATCCAAGCCTCCCTTGGCCGTGCCCCTGAATCGGAAGCCATTTGACCCCACAGTGGTTAGACAGCCCAAGTCAGGGCTGTTGTGTGTGGGTGTGTGGGCCACTGAATCAGAGATACTTAGGACATTTGTTACCAGCAGGAGATGGGAAGGGGCTTGGTTGAACCAGGGGATGGGGATCAACATGTGAACTTATGGTGAGGGTCACCAGGTGATGTATGGAAGTGTTGTATCACTAAATTGTATGCGTGAAACTAATATTACACTCTATGTTAACTAACTGGAATTTAAATGAAAACTTAAAAAAACAAATGCGGGAACTCCGAGCTTAGACCTAAAGAATGAGAACCTTGGGGGATAGGTCTGGCAAATCTCCATTCTGATCAAGCTTTGCAAGTGATTCCAAGGTACCTTAAAACTCAAGACGCTCTGTTGTAATAGCTCTTCCAACTCTGAAATTCTAACTTTAAACTACATAATTTCGATTCAAAAATCACCAATCAAAAGAAGAAACGGAAGATTGTATAGAAGAATCAGAAACGTGGCTCCCTCTTCCAGGATTTGCCCAAGGCAAGGAGTGCTCTGAATTTTGAAAGAGACAGACAGGGGTGGAGCTCAGAAGAGCTGAGATCCCACTTTCCAGCCTGTAAACACAACTTGTCTACAAGTGTGAAGACTTGTGAACCACTACTTCTCCTTAGGTTTATTTTCAAGAATAAATAAATTACTTCATTTCCTTCCCCTCCCCATAAGCCCTGTGGCAAAGATCATGATCATCCTCTGGGATAGGAGATTTTATTAGCCCAAGTCAAGCTATGTTCTTTTATGGGGAGAGAAAAGAGACCTAAATCCAAGAGTTACCATTGCTCTTTCCCAAACTCACTGTTAGATGTTCTACAGACATGATCTTGTTGAATGTCCGTGGCAATCCTGCAAGAAAGGAGTCATTCCTATTTGTATGAAATAATCTTGCATAAAATCACACAGCTAACATATGGCAGGGATTCACCCTGTATGACTGAATTCAAAGCCTATTTTGTCCACCCAACGCCATGGCGCTTACAAACAAATTTGGCTTACATTTGTATGTGCAGTGACATTCAAAGCCTAAACCTTAAGAAAATACAATATGACATGATATGATATGATATGATATGATATGATATGATATACCTCAGAACCAATAAATTGCCCTCTCTCTTATATCCATTGCTCCCCATGGTAACTCATGTTCTTTAAAATACTAAAGAGCATAGTCTTTTTTGCAAACACACATACACACACACACACAAGGAGAACATTTGCTTCCTTTTGGAAAAGGACTCTGAATGACGCCATCTTCCTAAAACAGTTGTATCTAAGGTTAAAGAATATACTCCTTTCTCCCCCTTCCACATTAAAGGGTATCTCCATAATTAGAAGATTGTGAATGTGACGCTTTGTATTGTTAGGCATTGGTGCTGTAGCATCAGTCCAGCTGTAGGCCGTGATGACTGTCTTCAAAACAGAAGAAGACAAGGTGGGTGAGGGTCACAAATGCTGTGGGACCTTGTGGTTTTCATCTCTTAGCATATCATTGACTTAATCTATTCCTGACAAGGTATGGACTGGGAAAAGAGGTGTATTTTTGGAGGCGACAATCATTCAGCACAACTTGAAAATGAGGCCTTCTCACCCGAGCAAGTCCTCTTGGTTAGGATTCTACTAATACACTCGACCTCCTTGATCAAAGCGTCATTAAGGCAACTAACAACTAACCTTTGGCCGCCAAAAGCACTTCATTCAGGAAGAGAGCAACATTTGGCTTCCTCTTTCAAAGCTTCATGAGGCTTTTTGTTTCAGTTCTAAACAATACACATTTGTAGCCTCTCTCCTGGCACCACAGAAAATCTGATGGGAGAAAAAACAATAAAGAAAATATGCAGTTTTTATCTTGTGATCTTTCCTTGTCCCATTTTTGTCCCATTCCTCAGTAAAATCAAGTCACTATGGAAACCTTATCATGTGCCTTCAGTCGGTTTTCATAGCTATATCAACAGATGTGGTGTCAGGAAGAAATTGCCTTGCTACGTTAATTAACCACCCATGGGTGGGGACTGAGGACAAGCAGTTACACAGCTATTAAAAGGACCACTATGAAGAGACAAACAACACAAGGGACGTTAAATAGGCTTGTATTTTTCTCCCAATAGTCATGGCTTTTAAAATGGTTTCCGCAAATCCAGAAGTGTTAGATGTCAAAGCAGTTTGTAATTAAAGCTAAGATGGAAACATTTATCATTACTACTTCAGTGAAATTTCCCAATTAGAAACGAAACCAGTGTTTTCAGAAATAGGAACATGAAAGCTCTATTTACTGCCCCTGGAATGTTTTTCTCTTTCTAACCAAGAGGAGAAATTTCTGTTTCCTCATCTGTGGAATAGAAGAAGTATTTATCACTATTATCTCTGTATCAGGGAATCTTAAGGGGAAAAAAAAGTAGTATCCAGCTAGGGGACCAAGAGAAAGATTTTTATGAGTTTAAAGAACACTTATGATTTCCCTAAGCCCGAGAAAATTCATGATTAGAAGATAAAGAGTATATAAAAAGTTTGGGGTTCAGATTCTAGTGGAACAATGAATTCATTGTGATTATATGCTATAAACATAAAAAATCACACAAAAAAAGTAATTTTAAATTTGTAAGTTAAAATTACATACAAAAGGGGCACCTGGGTGGCTCAGAGGGTTAAGCCTCTGCCTTCGGCTCAGATCATGATCTCAGGGTTCTGGGATCAAGCCCCACATCGGGCTCTCTGCTCAGCGGGGAGCCTGTTTCCTCTTCTCTTTCTGCCTGCCTCTCTGCCTACTTGTGATCTCTATCTGTCAAATAAATAAATAAAATATATTAAAAAAATTACATACAAAAAAGGACAAATTCTGACATTTCTTGAACATTTACTTTCTTAATATACTGGTTTAGAATTCAATTCCCCCCAGAAAGGACCTCCAACATTCAGTCAAGTATTTTAAATGTTTATTCAATAATAACCACATGTCTAAATGTTTGCACATTCTGAATTAGTGGTCCCAACTGGCAGAGCTTGAAAGTTTTCCTGAAATTTAAAATTAGTTGATCAATAATAAAGTGCAACATCCAGTGACATGGATGTGAATTTCCTTAGTAAATCTGTCACAGAGGGGCACCTGGGTGGCTCAGTCCTTAAACAGCCCCGGGGGTCCTGGGATCGAGTTCCACATTGGGCTCCCCACTGTGCGGGAAGGAAGCCCACTTCTCCTTCTCCCACTACCCCTGCTTGTGTTGCCTCTCTCGCTGTGTCTATCTCTGTCAAATAAATGAATACAATCATTAAAAAAAGAAAAGAAAAAAAGGAAAGGAAAGGAAAACAAAGAAAAGAAAATCCATCAAAGAATAAAATCATACTGAAACCTGGCTGCTTCGGAGATCCTTTGGAACCCATCAGAAACGGATCTTTTAAACGGGGGAAAGATATGCATTCTATATGATAGGAGAGTTTTTCAATGAGAAAACTAATCACCTGGCTTTTTACTACTCCAACAAAATCGTAGGCTCTTAAATGGACAGTGCATTTGATTCTCTAACACATGTTGCTTTAAAGACTTTTTCTAGTGTTTGGATTTATAAATACGAAGATGACTATCCATTGCAGTTTGTGGGGATAGTTTAGCTCTGTTAAGGTCATACCGAGTTTACTTAGCCTCAGCAATATGTAAACAGGGACTGAAAGACACCTGGTTCAGCCCAGTTCTCTGCTGATTAGGGCTTAAATCCATTGTCCTCCCTGTGACAAGTAGAACAGCCTTTAACAGGTGGCTTGTTTTGTTTTGCAGAAAAATGGAAATTGTGTGTACTGGAGTGAGTTGTTGAGGGGTCAAGGGTTGAGGGGGTGTATGTGTGCGTGGAGAGTAGAAAAACCATGCAAGAAAAGGACCTTGAACAGAATAAAGAAATTAACTCTCAAACAGTATTAATGGACAGGAGAGTAAAACAACCCTCCAGAAGTTTTATCGTTGGATTTTCACAGTTTGATGCCAAAATGGGTGGCCAAAGGAGGCAGACCAGAATAATAACAATGCCATGTAGTAATACAGTGTTTTTCTCAGAAAAACTGTTAACACATGGTGATTGTCTCCAGCTTTTTCCTGAGCTGCCGTCCAATAGCTCCTGAGAAGTACGGCATCACAACTATTCTGGAAATTCGCTATGCCATATCAAGCTACTATAATTCAGAAATGGACCTTTACCGAACATATTCTGGGCCTCTTGGAACTTTATTAACCAATGTCTTCGCATTCAGTTCCCATGTTGACCCAATCTCCCCCTATATACAAACACGCACACACACAGGCCCATGTGTGTGCGTGCGCGCGCGCACACACACACACACACACAGAGCTACCAATACTCAACAGTTCAACTCAAGGGTAAATTACTCATGTGGCTTGAGTGTTCAGAGCAGGGAAAAATGCAGTGAAGTTCATCTTCAGCCAGAGGAAGGGAACTTTCCATGCCAGCTGACCCCTTTCCTTCCTTCAGCAAAAGGTCAAGAGTCTTTTTCATTTGGACGGTGACTGTAAAGTTGAGCAATCGCTTCTCAAATATTGTTTACGTGGCAAGAAATTACCTCTTTTTAATAATGTGAAACATAGAAATAGGGAGGGGGGCTGGGGGAGAGGAGCAGGTGGATTATTTTACAGATAACAACCTGAAGCAGAAAGGATTGAATTTATTTTATTTTTTTTAAGATTTATTTATCTATTTATTTGGAAGACAGAGATCAGAAGTAGGCAGAGAGGCAGGCAGAGAGAGAGAGGGAAGCAGGCTCCCCACCGAGCAGAGAGCCCAATGTGGGGCTCGATCCCAGGACCTGAGATCATGACCTGAGCCGAAGGCAGCGGCTTAATCCACTGAGCCACCCAGTCGCCCCAGTATCATATATTTTTAAACATTGAATGTTACAAGTAATGCATGACACTGTCATTGGAATGTTACGTTTGCTATATTTAAGATGCATCCATACATTTAGTCATTACCATATTTTCCAGACCAAAATATCACCGAAGATAGACTATTAACTTTAATTCATTGACTTAATCATTCATTTGCCCCTTCCAAAATTTAATGTGTACTTAATATGCAGTAGGCATCAGGTTTGGTGTTATATATAAAGGAGTGAACGAGACAGACTATGGAAAGGTGATTATATTAGACCATCTGAAATGGATGATCACTATTCCCAGACACTCAGGCATCAAGAGAATCATGCATGTCCTCCATCCCAATTAGCTTTCCTTGGAGAGAAAAGAAATGTACATTTCTCAAGAGATACTCCACTCTTCTTGATATAGTCATACCATCAGGACAGAAGTTAATAATGGAGGTGCCAGCCTCCAGTGTGCTCACCCCTTTTTTTAGGAATTTTAATAACCATACACGCATCAATAATGCTCGAATTTTTACTTCGGACCACAACCCCAGACTCACACACTCAACTGAGAAGACAACATTCCATCTTAGATACCTAGTAGGCATCACAAATGCCATACATTCAAAAAACCTTCATTTTTAGCCCCTAGATTCTCTATCTTAGGAAAGAGCACTGACATTCACCCCGTTGCTCAACAGAAAAATCCACTCACCCTTGTTTACTTACTTTTTCATATATCCCAGTTTTGATCTGTCAATGAATTCCACTGTCTTTGTCATCCAAAAAGACCTTTTCTCCCACTGCTGATATCCTAGTGAAAGCCACTGACAGCTCTCCTCACACTGGTCTTTCTACATCCACCGTGTCCCTGAGGCAATTCTCCACAGTGGAGTGATTCTCTTTAAACATGACACTCTTCTACTCAAAACCTTCCAGGAGCTTCCAGCACTCTTAGAATCAATTTTAACAACCTTTCCTGGTCTTCATCTCATTTCCTGTATCTCTTTGACTTGTTCTCTTTGCTCTAACCACACTGGCCCCTGCTCTTTCCTCAAATGCAAATAATCTAAGTTTCTTCTGACCTGAGGCAATCAGCATGTTCTATGATCTCTACCAGGACTGTTCTTGCCCCAGAAATGACATTCCCCTTTCTTTATTCAGATTCCTGGACAAATGTTACCTACTGAAAGAGGTCTTCTCTGACCACCTTGCCTAAATCACTCCTTTGTCAACCTCTATCCCCATTAACTTGATTAAGTTTTTTCTAGGGCCATTATTACCTAACATTAGATTTTATCTGTGTTTCTTGTCAGTATTCCTTGGCTAAGGCATCCGTCAGAAGGGTAAGACTTGACCTCTCTATCCCTAAGTGAATGCACTGATTCTAGCGGGTATCAAGAATTCAGCCTCCTTGCAACTGACAAGACCTCCTGACTAGGCAAAGAAGTCTGGACAAGAGCACATGGTGTCCTTGGGAAATGGATAGGACTGTGTTTTAGGCCTAGGCCCAGAGATTTTATAGGATTCCTTTATTGGAAAACAAGGGAAAATAAGTTGCAAATTGGATGATATGAAGAATATGTACACAGGAAAAGTAATAATTCTTAAAAGAGACTCTTACACTCGCATAGAAAAATCAAATGTTCTACAATTGCCCTCAAAATGCTTCAACTGACTTCTAAAAATTGCTTTTAATTTCTCATTACTGATTTAGTCCCATGCTTTGAAACAAAACAAAGGCTCTTAGAGATGAAACAAAAAAAAGGCTCTTAGAAATAAAACAAGTCTGGGAATATGTTAAAGTTGTTAACTATATTCTTAATTAAAAAATTGCTGAGGGGAGCAAAATTCCTTCAAACTCCTTAAATTCTGAAGCATCATAGGAAGCTATGTGTTTTTTTGAAAACAGAACTGAAAATAGGAGAATCTACGGCTTATGTAATTACCTAAAGGAAGTCCTAAGGTTTCTTTTGTTTTTCTCCTCGTCTGTCAGTGTAAGACAGCAGTTCTCAATGTGTGATCTGCATCCTCTTGAATATCTCGGAAATTCTTTCAAGGGCTGCACAAGGTCAATGCTGTTTTTTTCATAATAATATAAGATGTTATTTTCCTTTTTCATTCTTATTTTCTCACAAGTGTACATTGGAGTTTTCCAGAGGTTACATGGTGTGTGATATTGTCACAAACCAGATTAAATGGGGAATCAGATATGCAAATCTAGCTGTCTTCTCTCAAGCGAAACATCAGAAATATTTTCAACTATGGAAAACAAGACCATTCTCATTGCTAAATATTTTTGTTATAGAAAATGTAGTTATTTGGGTAAAAATTTATCATTTATGTTAACAGGTAGTAGGTATACTATTGTTCTCTTTGCTGAATAAATAACCACATAATAAATTCTTAACTTCTAATAAATATCTATACAACCACACAACCAAGGATCTGTTTGATCCTCACTAATTTTTAAGAGGATAACGGGGTCCACAAAGTTTGAGAACTGCTGATCTATGACACCAAACTATCAACAAATAGATTCCTCAATAAATATTTCATAACTTAAATTTAAGATGATGAAGACATAGTTAAATACCTTGGTTACTTTAGTTAGATGTATTTCTAAGGACTCCAAGAAAATCATGATTTTTGGTTTTTTTGCATTCATTATGCCTCCCTCTTTCCACAAGGTTTTTAGTGTACCCTCAGTTGTTTCAGCTTATTTGCACGTGCAATTAATTAAAGTTTTGCAAACATGAATCCAAATGGGAAGCCGTGGAAAATCTGAAGATCTAACACTGTGGCCATGAGCACAGGCTCCCCCAAAATGGCCTACATTTACTCAACCCTTCTATGCCTCAGCTTCTTTAACTTTAAAATGTAGATACTATTAGTACCTAAATCAAAGGACTGGTAAGAAGATTAAATAATTTCATACTTCTAAAGTGTCCAGAACAGTGCTAGGTATATTTAATAAGTGTTAGCTCCTATCATAATCAATATAGAAATGGTAGCTACCATTATAAGCATTACTGAGAATAACATGAAAATATTAGCAGGAACTGTGGAGGAAAAAAGGGAAGCTGACATCAACACTTTAGGATGTATTGAGATTTTCAAGTAATTAGAAACTGAAAGATAAACTTAATCTTACCATTGAGAAATCATATACGTTTTTGTCCGAGAGTAAATTTCCCTTTCTGGTACTCTCTCTCGTAACCATGTGATAACTCTTCATTATGCAGGTTAAACGTATGCCCCAAGAAAGAAAACAAAGACAGTGTATTATGAAGATTACTAATTATAGGAAAGATAATCTGTGAGAGCTAAGAATATCATCTCCTGATAACGTTGTTTCCCAAGCCAGAACCCATATTTAATCATCTGGCCAGAGGGTATTGTCCCGATGAAGGACAGTGGGAGTCAGTAAAAGCCAGCCTCCTAGGAAGACAGCCTGTTGGAGAGCCAGTCTCATCCTTTGCACTATCGGGAAGGACAGCAGTGGAAATAATCTTAAATGGAATGCTCTAGATCACATAATTTTTTTTTTATTAGCACCATGACTGTATCTTGTAAAAGTATATTCTAGGCATGTTTTCAGTCCTAAATCGGTTTATGTCCACTTCTATATTGAATATCATTTCATATTGGAATTAAGATCACTAAATAGCAATTTCAGAGTGGCAAAATTTGGTTCAATGTGAGAAGAAAACATGAAAGATCAGAGTTGTCTACCCACCTCGCCTGAGGAAATGAGTTCCCCAACACGGGATGTACAAAAAGGAAAAGTGTACTTTTCTATCATGAAAAAAATAGATCCATCTTGAGTGTACTCCTTACCTATTGCATTAATACTCCAATAAACACACCCATTAACTTTCAATCATCTGTAATAGAAATAAAATGTTCTATGTGGCATTTCATATTCTGGACAACTCTCACTCATTGATTCAACAAATATTTGTAGGGCAACATTCTTCGAGGATCTTTAAATATAGCTGTAAACAAGATGTATAAAATCTCTGCCTTTACATGACATATTATTTTGAGACAAGGTGGATTACTAACTAATGAGTGAAATACGTATATTCACAAGGTGTTATGTGCTTTGGAAAAAACCAATACAGGGAAGAGGATAAGGAATGTCGAAAAGGAGATGAGGGGATGTTAGCTGGATAAATAGTGAGGGAAAGGTATTTCCAGAAGAAATATAAGAAATGGGAGTGGGGATTTTAGGAAAATTTATATTTAGCCATTGACAGGAATATGCTATCTGAAATCATGCCAAATAAATTTATTTTACTTATAATTAAGTATTTATTGGGTTTTAGTGTTTAATAGTCCAAGATAAGTATCTTCAGTTTTTATCATCATTTACCAGGTGCTAGGACCTGTCAATCCTCTTTGTCTCAGGTCTGTCCCCCCGACATACTCACTGTACTCAAAACTGCAGGGCAGGATGGGAAAATTCTTTGTTCTGTCTTCCGGCATTCACAGTCCTTCCTGAAGGATGCTCTCCTGGCTCCTAAATCTGACTTCTGTGTCTCCTCATTGCATTATCTTCACTATACTGTGCTGTAATACAGTCCATCTTCAACCTGTTGGACTCCAGGCTGCCTTCTAAACCATGAGTTTCACCTCAGAGAGTGTGTCCATTCTATTCCATCATGGAGGTGGCCAGGAATATTTGTTGAGTTGGATGAATCAATGGCCCTTACAAATCTACTAGCCTATAATTTTGCTCTCCACTGATTGGATATGCAAACTCCAGAGGGGTGGTTACGTTTTCTTGTGCTATATTCACCGCACCTGGAACAGCCTGGTATGTCCTAGGCGCTCCAAAAACATCTGTTGGAGGACTATACGTATTTGAAACTGGCAAGAACATCATATGCAAGTCAGAAGGTCGCTGTTGACAGCACTTGGCTTTCCAGACCACTTTGATTCCTCTGCTTTTGTGTCCATGTTTCTAATCCCTCTGGCTTAGACATAGGTCAAGTGTGTTCATAGCACATCTCAGTACATTCCTTCCCCAAGCCAGAAAAGTGCTCTCTCCTATACTTGATGCCTCGCCCTTTTCATTTATCAGATGGTGCATCACAGATGGATAAATATCTTAAAATTTCTTGATTTTTAAAGATTTGCCAACATGATATAGAAACATGTATATGTACATTTGGTCTTAGAATATTTTTTTTTTTAAAGATTTTATTTATTTATTTGACAGAGAGAAATCACAAGTAGGCAGAGAGGCAGGCAGAGAGAGAGAGAGGAGGAAGCAGGCTCCCTGCTGAGCAGAAAGCCCGATGCGGGACTCGATCCCAGGACCCTGAGATCATGACCTGAGCCGAAGGCAGCGGCTTAACCACTGAGCCACCCAGGCGCCCCGGTCTTAGAATATTTTGATTTAAAAATGAATCTTGCCCTATTTTGCCAAAGTTATCTGATATTTTCACTATTTGCTATTTCAAACAACCTGTTTCAGTTCACTGAAATTGCAGTAATCATTTCAGATTTCCTGTCAAATTTCTTGCCTTGGGGTGAATGAATAGGATATTCCCAGCCAGATATCTAAGGTCGGTTACTTCTTACTTTAATGAAGGGTGTGCTTCCTCTATGTGACTGATGGAAAAACATTATGTTTAGGCAACACTAGCAATTTCATGTGCTTGCCTCACCATTTATGACCATCTCAGTAGCTGGAGTGGTGGAGGAAGTAGCATGTCCTTTCACAGGAGTTGAAGCTGTGCTCACGTGTAAGAGCTTAGACAATGATGGATAAGGTAATCTATTCCAACAGAAATGTGGTGGCAGAGAGTTAAGTAAGATATTCTCTGTGTGGTTAGGACTTGTCAGATAAGACTTTCAAGGCAGAAAAGAGGTGAATGAGACCAAGAGGGGATACAGTGGTCAAGCAGGCAAAGAAGGGACTTGGGAGTCAAAAATCCTGGGTCCAATTCCCAGTTTAGGGGTTTATTAGCTGTGTGAACATGGACTTTCCTCTCATCTGTAAAGTGAGGTTATCGATACTTACACCACAGAGTGATTCTAAAGATTGAATAGTGTACTATGTGTAGAGTCTCCATAGACCACAGAACATTAACAGTGGCAAAGGCTTCTGTTTGAGAAACTTAACCTTCAGTATAAAGCTTCCAGCAGCTCAGTTCAGTGTAAAATCAGCAATTTCACAGGTGATAAGAAGCATCATGTCCAGAAATAAAATTTTAAAAGTGGGAAGGTAGAAATCATAGCAAGAGCAAAACCACTTAACTCTTTGTAATCTGTACCATGACGTTTAAGGGAAGAGGAAAGGGTGATGTATGTTAGTTAAGTGACAATAAACAGGGATCTTCTTTATTTGCAATTGAAGATTTATTTATTGGGTTTTTTTGTGATTAAAGAAATGTTTTTTATCATGAGTTGAAAAATACTTCTTTAATCATAATGATGTTAATTGTGAAAAAAAATTATGTATTAATGAAAGCAAGTAAAGTAAAAGAGAAAGTTATTCAAATGCCACAGTCCAGAAATCAGTAAATATAAATAACATTTGAAAGGATAAGCTTTCTTAATTTATGTATACACATATGTATATATATGTATGTATCTATTCTTTTGAAATTATTCTTTTTACAATTATAGCATTTAGCTATACGTGATATTTTATAACCTGCTTTTAACACAATATACGTTCATGTCAGTATAGCTCTATATTCTATATTGATCTATAGATCATTCTGTTCATGTCAACATGGATCTCTAATTCCATTTTTAATGGCTACTCATGGTTATCATGTGTTACACAGCCTATTGGTAGACATTTAGGTCATTTGTAATAATTTTTAGCTATTATAAACAATGCTGTGTTGAATTTCTGTGCATTTATATTTGTGCATACTTTTCAGTTGTTCTCTTTGGCTAAGTTGCTTGATGTAGAATTACTCTGACTAAAGGCATGTACAATAAAAATAAAAAGTTTGCCAGCTTGCCCTCTAAAAAAACTACTTGGACTTAAACATAACAGGAAATTTTAAAATCTCTGTATAAAGTATGGAGCTCTAACTGAATTAAAGCTGTTTTTAAATTTTTAATTAAATGCTATGTTAAAGGGGTGGGTTACATTAAAAAGTGAATTAAGCCAAGTAAGAGAAAATAGGGAAAGAGTGTGCATAGGCAGGATTAGTGAAAGTATTAAAATTGTTCAAATCAAACTTCAGGGTAACCAAATGGTTGGTGAGAGTGTAGAGGAGGAAAAATAATTTCCCCTCTACTTTTCTAGGTTCTTGGCAGTGATTCCCTGTAATAAAATACAGATTGACAGGAGAGAAACAAACAGAAATTTAATAACATGTATACTTCCTATATATATGAGATATGCAGAAAACTGAGTAACTCCCAGAATGGCCCAAACCATCACCCAATTGCCATCTCCATGTAAAGACAAAAGAAAAATTGTGGGGGGGGGGCAGGGGAAGCAGCCAGTTAATGGAAGGTCATCAAGAAAAGCACAGGTATCAAGTTTACTGTTGTTACTCAGATTTACTTACAAGGCTTCCTCATTGATAAGGGTTTCTAGAGATTTGGTCATCCCCCTTCTCCTGGTACACAGAGTAGGTCAAACTTACAAATGAAGATATCCCTATAAAAGTAAATGTTTCTTACAACATGGTAATTTCTATTCAGTTTTCAGAGCTTTTCCTGTGTTGTCTGCTTCTGAAAAATAATCACTCTGAAATAATTTGTGTACCAAAACATATTTAGGGTGGCAAATTCTGCTCCCCTTCAAGAGAAATGTCTGCTTTTATGAATTCCAACTAGTAAATTATGAAGTAATAACAGATAGAATATTTTCAATTTGAAATCTCCAATGAAATAAAGGATCCAGGCAATAATCAATGATGGCTGCTGATAACACCAAATGGGGAAATTGATGACAGATGAATCAAGCTGGTAATACCTGAATACACTAGGTTTATCAACACAGAAGGAGAGCCAACCAATATTATTGGCTTCTTTTTTTTTTAATTTTTTTATTTTTTATAAACATATATTTTTATCCCCAGGGGTACAGGTCTGTGAATCACCAGGTTTACACACTTCACAGCACTCACCAAAGCACATACCCTCCATTATTGGCTTCTTGATATGACAAAATGAAAGATATGTACACAAGTCTCCCTATCACACAGTCATGCCAGATAAGCAACAAGTTTATAGAAAAGATAGAAGACAGAAGTCTATTAAAAGATACCACAGTAATGTATTCAGTGAATTCCAGAATGTGTGAAACTTGACAGAACAAAGGACTTGATTTCTTAGGATATTAAATTGTAAAAATAAAAAGAAGAAGAATTTATAGAGCTTCTTCAAGACATTTTTCAAGACATTATGTACATACATAATGTTTTAATGTTATTTGGATCACTGTTCTCACAAACTACCTGCAAACATATTTATTCAGAGTATCAGAGAAATTTCTACACTGGATATCTGATAACATTAAGCAATTTTTGCTAGTCTTCTAAGTGTGACAATGTTGTTGAAGTACAAAAAACAAAGTCCTCTTTTAGAAATACACATTATTTACTGATGCAATAGTGTAATATCCAGGGGTGGCTCTGAAATATCAAACCTGGACAGTGGAGGGAGATCTAGATGTCACAAAGTCAAAAATTTGTTGTTAACTGGTGAAGCCAAAGATGGGTACGTGGGGACTAGCTCTACTTCTCTCTTTCCTTTTACTTATGTTTGAAACTTACTACAATAAAAAGTGAAGAATGCATTTAAATATAGATTACTGTATACAAAAAATTTATGCACACTGGGAATACATGAAATGCAGAAAAGAAAATCTACTTTTAATTAAGAGAAATTAAAATAAAAATGGAAAATTGTGATAATCTAAAAATTCTTTTGATTTCAGGAGAAGCCTACTTAAACTTAGTTGGCAATGCTAAGAACCATGTGGCAAAACACGACAAGTCTTCATTATCAAAATGATTGAGAGATTGTTAACTTTAAAAATTATTTTTTAGATGGATAAGAAAGAATAATTTTCTATAAAAAGCAATCACAATAAGCAGTAAAAAATACATAAACACCACTTATTTTTAAATAAATAAACACCATCGAAGTCAGTATTATCTGAAAGTTATCTTTCCAGAGAAAATGAATGACTAGATTCTTAACAAGATAAAGAGAATTTCCAATCATGGAAGAGGTTGCTGATAATTCCATATCACCTCTCTTATAAGTTGCAATGTAGACCAATGATGGAACATGAGCTTTGAAACCTAGAGTAAGCACTGAGACTTTATATCCTGAAATCTGAATGTTTTAATGGAAGAAAAAAGAGAAATCAGTTCCAGATACCCGTTTTACAGATGTTAAGCCTGAGATGTAGGATCCTGAAGTAGTTTGCTTATTGTTATACACATAGCTAATAATAATTAAGTAAATTTTGCACAGTAATATGGTCATACATGAAAAGTCTTAATTCTAATTTTGTTACTAAAAATTCCTTTGTGAAGATTACGAGGTGAGAGCCATAAATATTTAATATCATGAATATCATAGAAGTGGTGAGCCCATTGCAAATTCAAATGTATCAAAGGAAAACACTGTTGTTCTCTTTGGGAAAAAGTGGAAATTAATCAGGATTTAATTAAAGCAAACAGCATTTTGGAGGTAATAAGAAGGACAGAAGATGTTTATGTGAATGTCAGATACAAAGAGACATTATATGACCTTTCACGAAGGAGCATAAGGTAGCAAATCACCATTCTGGAGAAGAGGCAAGAGGAGACAAAGATGGCAGCTAGCAACGTTTGGGAGGAGAAAGAGAATTTAGAGAAGGGAAGGAAACAGTTTAGAGTGTGTCCTTCCTCTGTTGTACTTAAATAATTAAAAGCACCATCACCCCTCATCAGAAGCAACTTGAACCCTCAGGATGCTGACCTTTGTTTCGGAGGGCAGTGCCGCTGTATGACCTACGGGCCACACTTGACAAAGCGAATCTTTTCCCTTTGAGCTGGTCTTCAGCAGTGGTACTGGGTCGGCACCCATCCCCCTTCACACTCTCAGCTCTGTGCAATAGGAGACATTTCCAAGGTAGGCAGCTTGGGCTTGCCAGCAAAGTCTTCGGACAGGTAAAAACTGAAGCTCAACAACCCTCCTGAGGGTCAGATACAAACTGAAAGGGGCACAATAAACACCGTGTTCTACCAGTGTAGACTCCAGCCAGCCTCAGGGATCCACTCCATTCGTTTCGCAGGCTTTAATTAACAGTTCGCCTGGTGGGATTCACTCTCACATTAATCCATCTTTTAAAACGCTTATCCAGCTTCTTGCCTTCTCTGTATATTTTGATTTTAGAATACCTGTTCTTATAAAATATATGATTATTTCTCCTCAATATCTAGACACTACCATATTTAGAGTTTTCTTGGGCCCTTTATGAAAGAGTTAATGATATCAAGTGATCATAGTTTTTTCAGGTACATAATACATGAGAATAAAGAAAGTAGAATCATCCATGGAAATATAAAGACCAAGTCAAAATTTCCAGAGTCTGTGCTTGTTGGGTTGAGAAGGGGAGGAGGACGTATTCAACCAACCAATATGAATTAAAGGTCTGAGGACTTTGGATGGTAAGAAGGTACAGAATCACATTTCCCCTCATGTTTATTGAACCAAATGATTCTCAGAATAATCCTCAAAGAGACAGAAAATTTATTAATATTCTCAGTTTCCAAGAGAAGCAAAGCTTGGTGCTGTTGTGGACTTTTTTTTTTTAAAACGATTTTATTTATTTATTTATAGAAAGAGAGAGAGAGGGATAATGTGCATGGGGAGGGGCAGAGGGAGAGAATCCCAAGCAGACTGTGCTCTGCGCTGAGTGTGGAACCCCATGGCAGGGGTCTATCTTCCAACGAGGAGATCATGACCTGCGCTGAAATCAAGAATCTGTCCCTCAACAGACTGTACCACCCAGGTACCCCCGAGTGCTCTTATGACCTTAAGGAAAGAGCAAACTATAGCAAATTATTGTTCTGTAGAAGAAGCAAAAGGAGACAAAGTTGGCAGCAGGGAGGTAGTCGCAAAACTATAACTACACACTCTTTCTGCTCTTCCGGTATGTGATCATCCAATTGGATATGAAAGCTTCAGGGAAGACCATTATGACCTGTGGGAATGATTGCCTCCAGTGGAGCTCTGGTGGAGGTCCTTCCCTGCAGTGACTCCCTAACAGGCAGACCAGTTCAGAAAAATTCTGATCAATTTTCGTTATTGAAAGAGCCTCATTATTGTAATTGACTCATTCATATGTATTATTAAATTTCTACCTCAGAATAGATTCAGAATTCTCCCACAGCTCCTGCCCTTGGCGCCGCAGACTGTATTTGTAAGTAATAGACATTTATGAACTTGGAGAGGTGATCAATCCCTTCAGATCCAATTTCCCTCTTTTACAGGAAAATGCTACAGCAACCTCCTCATTATTGCAAAATAAAATTAATTGATAATATAACCTATTCCATACATATTTCTTAATTTTATAAAATAGTCTCATTATACTATGAAAGGGGAATAAATACCAACATTTTATAATGAGCTGATATGTTGTTCAGTCTATACATCCCAGGTATGACTTCAGAAGATATGTGGGAGCAGTCAGAAGCTTGTCCTACTATGTAGAACTCCCCTGAGGGGAACAGCTACAAATGTTGGTTAACAAACAACATTGCCAACCATGAAGTTTTTCCAAAATGGTAAACAGCTCTTGTTAAATTTCAAATAAAACAAAGTTCAATCTTCCCTCAATATACATAATAGTTTTATTCCTGGAGAAATCAGTGTAAGTTAATACATGCCAAAAATACTTTGTTCTTATACAAAAACTAGAGTAAGGTTGTAGGCTCAGATAATAAGTTTTTCACCTATATGAGGGCTTCGTAGAACATCCGAAAATTATATGAAAGGAAGGACAATTATTCACCATATAGGACTGACTCACGCATTGTAAGATGTGTTACATTCCTGGCCCTGGCCCAGTAAGTGTCTATAGCAACATCCATATTATTGTAACAACAACAAAACATCCCCACGAATTTCCAAATTGCCCCTAAGCAGCCCTACCACCCCAAGACCTTGGGGAAGAAGGGGATATTGTCCACATTCTGCCTGTCCTCTTTCCTCTACATTCCCAGACTGTTCCGGCTGGGAAGAAGGAGGGCTGCTGAGCCATCTTCTAGGTTATATGCTCAGTGTGGTTGGATAAAGTCCTCAGCTGTTCCCATTGGGGAGGGACACTTTACTCAGCATCTTTTCCAGGCACTGAGGAACTTCTGTGTGATTGGATTATTATTTTGAGTTTTAGTTCCTGTGATGGAATCCTTGGCAGGTCTACACCCCAATCTCATTTCCCTGAGGCAGTCCTATTTCTGAGACCACCACACCCCACTTCTCCCCGGTGGTCTTTCCACCACCTCAGGACTATAGGATGCAAAAGTGGACTGGAGACTAAGACGGAAATCAGCTGGCAGTCTCTGATTCTTCCCATCCTTAAAGCAATTCTGGGAGCCTCCCCTCTTTACCTCAAAGAGGAGGGACTGGTTGAGTACTATCTTCCCACAGCTCCTGACAGAGTGTGCAACACACCAGTGTGCTTATTTGTTTATATACCACATTCAGAAATTTTAATTTTGAATAAACAGGTAGAAATATAGGAGTCTTTCAGTTATGAAATGTGTTGTCTCCATGTCAGAATTGAGCAAGAATTAGTATTTTATTTTATTTTATTTGACAGAGAGAGACCACCAGCAGGGAGGAGGGGCAAAGGGAGAGGGAGAAGCGGGCTCCCCACTGAACAGGGAGCCCAATGTGGGGCTCAATCCCAGGATCCTGAGATCATGACCTGAGCCGAAGGCAGACGCTGAACCGACTGAGCAACCAGGCGCTCCTTGAGCCAGAGTTAATTTGTTCACTTTGGCTGTCAATATTTCTTCTAATCTATAAATGTAAGAGAGTAATTTCTAAGAGCATTTCTGGAAGATATGCAGATAAAACAAAACAAAACAAGAAACAACAACAACAAAAAACCCACAAAAAAACAGAATCTTCTAAAAATGGTCATCTTCCTGCATTAGGAATTATATAATTTGGTTAATGTCTTTTTTCTTCCCCAAGATGAAAGCTCCATTTTTTCATGTGTTCATTGACAATTCCTAGGTCTGACATAGTCCCTTGCTTAACAGTTACTTTTAAAAACTTAATAAATAAGTGATCCCATGAATAAATGATTTTTATCTTTCATTGTATAGCTAGCAAGTAACTTCCAAAATTCAAGGCCATTTCCAGAAGATTCAACCATGCATCTGCTCTGACCATAAGATACTTTCTTTCACAGAAAAAAGAAAGATGTTTCCAAACTTGTCAGAAAAATTCATTAGGCATTTTTAAATATTAGTATTAATGGAATTTTATTTAAATAAATGTATTAAAACTCAATCTTAATAATCATTTATTAAATTTATTTAAATAAAATAAATAACATTTCATCTTAAAACAAGGGGATGAAGATCTAGAAATCTAGCATATGCTTTTCACTTAAAAAATATATCCTACAATGTCAAGTAGTGTTAGTGTTAAATTAACACTAGATTTCTCCTAATGACAAATGTACAAACTTTCACTTTGTGTCAGAATAAGGGTGGGTCACAAGAGATGTCAGAAATACATATGAAAAATCAAGCTAACTTGTTCATCTTGGATCTGTTATCCAACAAATAAGACTAGTTTTAAAAAGTAAAACAGGGTTCTTATGGATGTGTGTGTGTTTGAAAGACAATAAATATTTGATTAAATGTTCTGACTACATTCAGCTTTCCTTCATTGATTCTGTATATTTCTAAAATAATATTAAAAACAGCTATAGTTAGGGGAAGCAAGAGGCCCATTATAAAGGCCATCCTTTGCCAAACTTAGCTCCATTTGGCTTTCCCACAGTGTCGATTTTAATGTCTGGCAATTTACTAGTAGACTGGCTGTAAAGGCGGATCTTGTCACCTGCTCCCAACTTACAAGTCAGATCTACGTCACAAAAAGAAGACCAGATAATCCCAGTCTCCTATAACCTATTAAGAACTCAGCCACACATCAAGGGGGTCAGGCACTGAGAGGAGTGATTCTAAGTTACAAAGTATAGAGATGCATTGTCCATAGAGAATTTAAAATCAATAATAAAACCAACTAAGTGCTGTCCTTGGGTCATTATCACCACGCACCACCCCAGGGATAAAATAGTCTCCTTGCCTGCTGAAGCAGATGACCCTCCCCCACCCCTTTAGTATGCCACACTCAGAGGAGACTTGTTTCCTAGAATACCAACAGCCTTACAGAAATCATATGTGTTCCAATTGGAACTATCCAGAAGGATTCCCCTGAAAGTGAAAACTCAGTAATTTTCAAAAGTACTGGGCTGGGAAAGGAGCAGTAATGAGACTCTGCTGAAGATCTGAGCCAAGGAGAAAAATAACTATATTCCCTTTCTTCTCTAGTCATAGCTTAGAGTCCTTGTACTGGCTGGGGTTTCCCTGAGATGACTGTAATCCTCTCCCTGCTGGACCCTTTATCCCTGCCATGTTCTCTTTGACATAACGCATACCCTCCCCAAGATGTACCTTCATGAAATGCATATTTGGCTATAGCACTCACATGCTCAAAAATCTTCAGAGTCTAATTCTTACTACAAAGCTAAATTCCTAGAGTTACCTAATTCTCATTTTTAAGTACCACAGGACTTATCTCATGGCACCGGATGGAGTCATCACTCACTGTTTGCTGCCTGAATGATTTACAGGTTCGGCTAGGATATGGGCTTCAAAGTTTCCTTTATATGATTTTCCTATAATAAGGTGTGTCCCATTAATCTGCATCATTTATTCAACATATACTTATTGATCATCTCTTTGGAGTTAGGTTGGCAGTTTGTTGTGAATAAATTTCATCTAAAATTTCCATCTAAAATCTTTCCTAGAGCCATTTCTAGATTCAGAGATTTTTTTTTTTGACAAAAGAAAAAGGAAGACAAAAACCAAATGTCTCTCAAGATCTGTAAGTTGCATAAATCAAGTATCTTTTTTAGGCCTCAAATCTATCATCATTCTTTTCGAAAGAGAGCAGTTCCTAGGTGGTACTCTACATTAGCCTATGAGCCTCTAAGGAGATTTGAAACCAAGTGTATAGGACTTGGCCAATAAAAGGCCATGAAGGTTAAATAAAATTAGAAAGCAAAACAAAACAAAACAAAAAAATAAGCAAGAAGTCAGCTATTATTTCTATGGGTTTTTGCAAATTTGCAAATGGTGATTTTTCCAATAAGTAGATATTTAGTCACAGTTAAGATTTGTGTATGTGAGTGTGTGAGTTTGCGCTAGAGTGTGTGTGTGTGTGTGTGTGTGTGTGTGTGTGTGGGTGTGTGGTATGTGTACTGTGTGATCTCAGATAAGAATATAGGAAGAAGGATACAAGAGGCGTGACAAACTCATGGAAAGAAGCCCTGGAACCATCAGTAAGCTACATGTTATGCCCCTCCCTCCTCACCAGTGCTATTGACTTTGTGGGAAGAGTTCCCCCCATGAGAGCTCACTTGTGTAAAGTTGGTCATCCAATTGCATTAAATCACCATTCTTGAAATGAAACCCAAAGGGGTAGTCAGAATTCTTGCAACAGCTGTGCCTTAGAAAGAATATAGCCATTTTATGTGCAACCTCTGGGAGTTGTCTGCTGTTTTGGAACAACTCTTGGATTTATATCAGATGAACATGCACCTGAATACAGAGGTGGAAATGGTGTGCTTGGGCCCCGGCAGCTGAGTCTGACCAAGGCTGGCTGCTTTGAGGTGGGAATTCCTCAAGGAACTTCGACTCATGGCAGAAACTAAGTATCAAACAAACAAAACACTGTGCTCTATCATTTCATCTGTGTAGGACTCTCAAAACGGGGAAGCATGGTCGATGAGAAATTCTGACTTCACGGAGGTGTCCACAAAACTCACCACCAAAACTTGTACTTGTTTCCTGAGGTCACAAGCTTGTTTTCATTGCTTCATTTCTCCATAGCACTATCTCCAGCTGATACCCTAGCATGAGTTCATTTGTTTATTTTGTGTACTGCCTCTTCTTTTTCCTGTAGAATATAAGTTCCAGAGGATGGGAAATTTAACCGATGTTTCCTCCATTGTATCTCTGGGTCTGGGACAGTGCCTGGGAGAGGGTAGGCCCTCATCAGTAGTTGGTGAATGAACATAAAGGAATGAATGAGAAAATGAATTAATATGACTATTCCCAATTGTGTTCTCTTTGTCTCTGCTCTGTCCAGCTTTTTGCCTTTAATAAGAATTGCTTGATGACTTTGAACATATCAGAAAATTCACAGGTCCCTTGACTCTTGAAAAATAATCAATAAGGAAACAAGCACATATCCATAAATTATATGCTTAAAGAGCCTCTCTTAACAGGAAATAATAGATTCTCTGACATTCTTACAAAGTGAGCCAAATGAGTTTATAAGTAATTCCTGAGATAATTGACAAAGGGTCAGTTTACCAGCATAAGCCTGAGGCTCGGTCAGATTGCCATCTCTGTGTGGTCTGGCCTCCTGCAATGTCACAGACAATCTGTCTGTCATCGCAGAGCAGGTGGCCAGGCAGGACTGTGGGTGTGGATATGGTGATGATATCAGTTGCTAACCAGGGCCTGCACTATAGCTACAAGGAGATGATTGCTATTGAGTTACAACTTGCACTGGACAGGGGCCCAACAGTTTACTTGACCCTAGAACCCAAATCCATCTTTTGTCAACACAGGGCAGTCCCTGACAGGGCACAATATATGCTTTATTAATTCATCTACCGTGTACCAAAAACTGTTCTAAATGCTGAGGATTGAGTGTTCAACAAAACAGAAAGAGACCATGTAGTCAATGGTCTCAATTTTCTTGAGCATCTCTTCCAATCTGCTTATCTATCTTTGGTCAATTACAAAACCCAATTGTGCCCCTTAGAGATGTAAAAAGACTGCCAAACATTTGTGAGCTCTCAAGTTTCCAGAAAGAGTCTCCATTTTTATATTCTATTAGATATCAAGGTTTGATGGAACCGCAGAATACAAGCAGTGGATGTCAAGGGATTTTTTTCACTCGTCTTTACCACTAATTAGCTATTTGATCTGAGGCTAGAGGTTCTCAGCTCTGGCTGAAACTCGGAACCATCCAGGGAACTTAACAATTTTCCAGTGCCCATTCTCCACATTCAGTCAGTGAAGGCAGAATCTCCAAGAGTAGGTCTGGGCTTCCTTATTATTTTGTAACAATATAACTGATACTTGTTGGGTTGGGCAAATCTCTTCTAGCTCAATCTGTAAAGTAAGGGTGATCATAGTTCCCTCATCAATGCCTAAGGATTTCTTAAATTAAAGTTAGGTGGTAGATAGCAAATAATTTTAATATCTACACAAATAATTGGTACAGAGCACGCTGGAGGCTTCGTCTTCAGTCTCTTTTGGTAGAGTCCTTGAATCAGTGTTGAGGAAAGTTTGTGCAAACTTAGTGAAGAAGTTTATGTCACAGATAAGTTCATCTATTAATATAATTGATAAGACGGACTCCTGGGTGGCTCAGTCCTTTAAATGTCTGCTTTCAGCTCAGGTCATGATCTCAGGGTCATGGGATCGAGCCCCACATCGGGCTCCCTGGTCCACAGAGAGTCAGCTTCTACTTCTCCTACTCTCCTCCTCCCCAGGTCATGCTCTCTCTCTGTCTCTCAAATAAATAAATAAAATCTTTAAAAATATATATGATTGATAGAACAAGCAAAATCTTCATTATAGTAGAATTTGTTTGAATTACTCTATCGGAAATTATGCCCCCAGATTATAACGGAGACGGGATGAAGTTAATACCCAGACATAAAGGAAAATAAATATTGTGAGTCAGCAAAAATGTTGTTTTGTTTTGGAAAGCAAATTAATGCTCAGAGACTGACGTTTTGTTGTTGTTGTTGTTGTTTTGTTTTTTTGCCAGCAATTTATTCAATGCAGTTGCACTGTGGGAATTTCACTAGTCAATAGCAAATAGGATGTCTCTTAATAAACCAATAAAGAAATAATAAAGTCCAAATCAATGATAGATTAATCACACTATTATCCCAGGCAAGAGGAGAGGGAAGGAATAAAGTCCACCTTCAGTGGGGTTGAACCTTTATAGGAGGTGGTACTTGGGAGAGACACGTCCGCCAACTGTGAGCTCACGTCCAGCTGTCCCTTCAGAAGTTAAAGTTCCCTGTTGCTAGAGCGTGTTGCTAGGGAACGGTAGCTCTGGTGTTGATGGGCAAAATGATCTTTGCCAAGGGCTGTTGCATGGTTTTCACCACTGCCAAAAAGAGTCGCCTTGACCAAGGCAAGAGTGAATGCCCCAAGGTCTTTGGAGAGCTATTTTAGCTGAGAAGGAGTCACCTTGCCCAGACTGAGCACTCTCAGACAGGCCTCACAGACTCTTGGTATTTATAGTCTAAATGTCCCTTTGCCACAGTTGCCTCTTTATATGTTTTTATCGAGAAGCCCTCCCCCCAGTGCTCTACCAGCTGAACTGCTGAGTTCTCATTGGTGAGGAGAGATGAGATGATGATGCCGTGATATAACTTACCTCATGCTTACATCAACACAACTTTATTTCTATAAACAACTATTTGTTTTGGTCTTTGTCATGAATAAGTGGATTTGACATTGTACCAAGCCAATATACAACAGATAGAGTGCCCCTCTATGAGACAGATACCTGCACTCTGTACAAACAGAATTAGAAAGCATGCAACAGCTTCTTTCATTACAGAGGAAGGAAGTACTCTCAAAGTGTAGAGCATTCATTTTCCCTGGGTTTATTTCTAGTATAGAATTCTGTATAGTATAAATGACAGCCTAATCATTATTGATAATGAGATGGCCTGATTATGTGGAACTTAATTATATAAATACTTTTTTTTTTACTTTATGAATATCATTTTTATGGAAACTTACCAACAATGGTAATAACAATAGCATCATTTATTGAGTAATTACCGTAACCAGGGACTAAGTCAAGCCCATAATATACATTTTATCCTTCCTATAACTCCTTTAAGGAGAGTCTACAGTCTAGGTTTTTCAGACAAAGATACTGTGACTCAGAGAGATTAAAGAACTTCCCCAAGATACCATGGCCTCAGGTGAGATACAGACCCAGATACTCTGACTCCAAATCCTTAACTCTTAATCAGTTTCAGTTCTTTTATGATCTACTCATTGCTCTAGATAGTGATTCTGCCATGAAGTTACTCACTGGTCAAGTTGTGGGACACTGACTAGATAATGTCCTTAATGTGATGAGGCAGAAATGGAAAACAAGAGTGTCAGGATTTTGTACAAGCCCACTCCAAGACAATAAATCGCTCAAAAGTGGAAGTGCCGGTCCCTGATCCAAACACTGTAACAAATTCAGAGGAAGTGGGTGACCCCTTCCCAATGAAGGAATTGTGGGTTATAACTGTGAGTCTACTGGGGAGTCTGCTTCCACCCAGCAGTAGGACCCACTTACTGGATGAAATTCAGAGTGTTGCTGACCTAGTGAAAATAAAACAGAGAAGTAAATGTTTACTTGTAGGAACAAGACTCCAGCGAGGAGGAACAATAGCACTTAGAAATCAATTTAAAAAAAGTCCCTGTAGTCCCCCTTGAAGCAAAGAACACTGGATCCAATCAGTAGCATTGGAAGCCCAAAAGACAAATGATGCCAGTGGGCTAGTTGAAGTTCCTAAGAGAAGGAGAATGGCTAAAGCTGAGCTCCTCGTGCTGACATGCTGGGACGAGCTATTCTACTGTTTTCTTATGTAGACATGAGTATCAGATTGAGCCCAAGAATGAGCCGGTAGTTGAGTGTGAAGACTGGTTGAGGAGGAAACAAGGTGGAGAATTACTAACTCCATATGAACACACTTGTGAAGACCCAAGACTAGAAAAACAAGGATGGTACCTCTGACCTAAGTAATTCAAAGTACAAATGAAAGAAATGACAACAAAGTACTTGTTTTTCTTATGTTGGAAAATTATTGAGTGTTTTAGCGAAATATTAAATATTTTATAAAATTTTGGTAGGCTTGATCGTATGTCCAATTTGTCTGTAGACTGGATGGAAAGTAGGGCCTAATTCACAACATTTACACTTGGTCTGAAAGTGAGTTTGCTATAAGGTCTCCCGAAGGTTTGTGGGAATTATTTCATGAGAATTTGAACCGTCTTTAGAATAGATCAAATCTTAGTGATTTTCCTGTAGAGTCCCCCAAATGGTCATGCCTTACTCCTTCAGATACCTAACAGAAGAGACCCATATCTCTGAATCCTAAGCCTGAAGAAAAGATTGGCAATCAAGATTCAAGAATACAATTAAGAAATAACTATTGGCATTGGAATGTAAATCACCACCTTCCTACGTAGAGTATTTCTTCTTTCCAAAGCCACGGGCTGCAGAAACCACTCTGTTTCCTTACCTAGAGCCTTGCTAGTGATGTAGTCTTTGATAATTCTTGCAATAAAAATCCAGTCATGTATGACATTTAGGAGGGAGCAAAAGGTCTGACTTGCCTTGGGGCCCTGAAACCTTTATAAAGAGGTCTTAAACGAGAAATGAAAGGAAAAAAGAAATTACGGACTCAGAAATTGAATCAAATCAGAAAGGGGGTGCCAAATCACTAGGCACTAGGCTGCCTTTTAATGGTTCTAGGTAAAGAGAGGAACTTAGGAAAGCCTGGGTGGCTCAGTCAGTTAAGCCTCTGCCTTCATTCAGGTCGTGATCCCAGGGTCCTGGGATTGAGTCCCACATCGGGCTCCTTGTCCAGCGGGGAGCCTGCTTCTCTCTCTGCCTCTCCCTGTAACTCTGTCTTCTCGTGCTCTCTCTCTGACAATAAATAAATAAGAAATCTTAAAAAAAAAAAAAAAACTTAAAAAAAAAGGAGAGGAACTTATGTAGATTTTCCCACCAAATTCAAATTAACGTAATACCAGACTACATTGGAAAAGAGGAGGAATAAGGGGGAACAAGATGAAGTCTTAATGCTTTCTCAGCTACTGATAAAGTGAAATCTGGGCACCACTGGAATACAGACAGGGCTGGTGTCACCCACATCACAAGTGTGCTTACACTTCTGAGAAAATCGGAGCTTTCACCAAGTGGTCCCTAATAGCAAGACTAGGTTACGCCCCTTCCACAGAATCTGTTCCAATGAGATGTAGTCCACTCACATTTTCATTCAGCTCTTCTGCTCAGTTCCTGCAGTTTAGCCTGGTCCTATTTCCTGTGGGGAGAGTCATTAGTTACAGGCTATGCTCTGTGTCATTTAGAAAGCAGCCACTTTTCTCTCCAAGTCCCTTTCATTGAGTATGAGCCAAATGTCTGCCTCTCACACTCTCTTGAAATCAGTACCCTAAGTAATTTTTGGCTAAGGACATACTCTTACAGAGAGATGGTGACCTTCTCTGTCTCCCCACATGTCATTCTGTTTACACCCACTAGTCAGGGCAATCTAACAAAAAGTCTGTGGCAAGTCAAGAACATTTAACTCCTAGTGAGGAAAGGAAAATGTTCTCAGGGGAGAACGACTCCTGGGAATATATAAGACAAGAAGAAGCTTGCTTTCCACCATGAAGCCGTGTATCCCCAACCATTAGGTGGACACAGCCGAACCTTGTTAATTAAAGCACAGACATCACCCGGCAATACCAACATCACTTGTAAGTTTGCTAGAAGTGCAGATCCTAGGCCTGCTCCAGAGGAACCCACAAGCCCCAGGTGATTCGTATGCACATTCAGAGTTGAGAGATATTGGTGCTAGAACAGTGGTTCTCAACCTTGGTTACAGGTAGGAATCAATTGGGGTATTAAAAAAAAAAAAGTTACCCAGGCCTGGGTCCTACCCCCAGAGATTCCAAGTTAATCAGTCTGGGGTGTGGCCTAAGCACTGGGATTTTTAAAAGCTCCCCAGGAGATTTGGAAGTGTAGTCAGTGTTGAGAGCCACTGGCCTCATAATCCAACAGTGGGATTCCTGGAGTCAGAATCTCCTTTCCCCTGTGGCCTGGCTGCCAGAGAGCTCCAGAGTAAGTAGTGGGGAGATCTCTCCTAAGGACTTAACTTTCTGCCCTATGCTTTGTTCCTCTCACCTTTTCCATACAGCTGTCCCTGACCCCTCACACGTCCACCAAGCTACACCAGTGGTGAGTGCCAACTGGTGCTTTACAAACAGAAGCTCGGAGTCACGCTTGAGGACTGCAACGCCAGAGTCTCAAGATGGGATGCTAAAATCTGCCTTTTTAAACAAGCTTCCCAGGTGTGTCTGATGGGCAGCCAGGTTTGTGAACTCCACAGTGGGTCTAGCCTTCCATCCTGCCAAGTCATTAAGGATTTGTAAGGATGAATGAGCTGTCAAGAGAGCAAGGGCCTGGTGCAATGCTCCTTTATTAATTATGGGGAAGTGATGTATTGGCAATGATAATGCTTCTCTTGGAAAGGCCAATGAATGATTCGTCGATTGCTGCATTAGATTTTTCCCAACTCAACCTTAATGCTCAGCTTTTACTCCTCCGTGTAGTTTAGAAGCAGCACGGGCTTTCGCATTAAACAGCTTCTTGGTCTTTATTCCCAGGTGAGCTCTTTGCAATCTTTGAGGGAAATACCAACACGGAGAATCTTTCAGAGATCTCGGTTGGGGAATACCTCTCCCTTCACCCCCACATCCTTATCTGCTTGTGTCAGCAGCGTCTGGGCACGGTACTGCTGTGCATGTCTATACGTAGGAAAAACACAGTGAGGATGTAAGAGAAAATCATTGATACATCCCCAGGTCCCCTTGCTAAGCCAAAGCTTCCTTTAGCAGAGGGCTAGAAAGCGGAGGAAGAAAGATCTGGATGAACAATTCCAGAGGTGAGAAATGGGTAGGCAAGTCGGGGTGAGGGTTCTGCCTGGTGGGAGAGGCGAGGAAGGTTCAAAAGAAAAGTTGCAGCGCCCGTCTGCGCGTGTCATCGATGGGCTGGGCGCCCGAGGGAGCGCTAGCGCGGGGCCAGAACGCACTGCGGGGCCGAGGGCCGGGAGCAAACCGACAAATCTTCTCGGCGGCGGAGGCTGGGAGGCTGGGAGGCTGGAAAGGCTCCCAGACCGCTCGGGGCTCCAGAAACGCGCCGGCTCTCCCCACCTCGGGCGGTCGCCGAGGGCGCCGGGGCTCGGCGGCGGCGGCGGCGGCGGCGGCGGCGGCGGGGGGGGCCGAGCGCGCGTGTGAGCGAGTGCGAGGCTGCGGGCGGCGGGCGGGCGGCGGGCGGGCGAGTGTGCGCGGGAGGGAGGGGGAGCGCGCGCGCCGCCCGGGCCCCGGCCCTCCCAGCCTCCCGGCCTCCGCCGCGCCTGCCTCCCGCCCGCGCGCACCGGCTGCCCGCAGCCGCCGCTCCCGCTCGTGCCGGCGCTGCTCGGGAGCCTGCCCGCCGCCGCCTGCTTTGTGCTTCCCCCAGAAGATGGGAGCGACCTCTTCCCGGTCGGGAGCTATTTAAAAGGAGGGAGCGCGCCGTATTGCCTGCTAGCGTGGAGGAACCGGGGACGGATCCATCCACACTCCCCCCAGATCAGGTAGGATCTTATGTTGGGCAGCAGAAGGGATTTGGTCCGCTACGGCCAACTGTTTGCTATTTCTTGTTCCTGAGGCTACACTTCCCTCCGCTTGGGCCACGGACCGGCTGCTGGATTGTGTGTGTGTGTGTGCGCGCGTGTGCGCGCGCGTGTGTCCCCACACGTTTTCTGGGGTGTCCGCGCTTGTCGGGGAGCGAAATTGCTCGGGCTGGTGCGTCTGGGCGTGAGTGTGCCTGCCTGCCAGTGCCGGCTGCCGGAGGAAGAAAGGGCTGCTAAGGAGAGATGCTGCACCCTTCGCCGCGCTGGGCTCCGAGGCTTCGGGGCGCGAAGAGCTAAGTCCGCCCGGAATGCCGCGCTACTGGGGATCCAGGCGTCCCCACCCACTGGGCTCTGCTCCGCGGTCATCCCACCTCCTGGTAATTCCTGGGGTCTTCCCCAAGGCCACGTTTGAGAGGCTCCTTTCCGGCCAGCTCTGGGTGCGCCTTCACCTCGGACTGCGGAGAGGAGGGAGTTGTGGCTGGGGCAGGAGGAACAGGCAAGGGGGCTTTACAGCGGGGGGAATGGGCTGGAGGGTTCCCGTCTCTGGGCCCTATGCCGGGGTGTGCCTTGGGGTTCCTGCACACACAGGCGTCTTTCCCCCCACGAGATTCGAAGGGAACTTTGCAGCTGCATTATCTGCCTCTGGAGATTTGCTGGCTCTTGGGGAAATGGTCTGTGTTCTGAGGTGTGAGGATATCCTTCTTGGCTCCTCCTTAATGAAGAAGAGGGAGGTCTTAAGGGTGGACAGTCGGCTAAAGAAACCAAATCTGCCCAGAGGATGCTTTTAAAAAGACAGTATGATTGCATCCTTGATTTTAAACATCCCCCCCACCAAGGATTCTGTTGACTGTTTTGATGAATGACTGGGGCTAGCAATTTGTATTTCCCTCTCCAGACAAAGTGGCAGTGGTTGGGTTGAAAGCAGAGTGATCAAATTTAGCAAAGAATTTTCTGAACAGAGCAATAGTGCATGGTGTCCGCAGTCATTGGAAAGAAAGTCATGCCTTGCACTAGATATCTGCTTAACCCCCCCTTAGCCCGGCTCCCTTGCAGGCGCTCTGTATCTCTCCTGCTAGTCAGCCACTAGTGGTTGTGACTATAACAATACAAACTTTGTCCTGCTGGAGGTGTAAAGACTAAAAAGAGAAAAAAGGATATCAGTAGGAGGTGTAGTGGAAGAAGCTTTTTAAAAAATGACAGATGTGGTAAAGACAGTCCTGGCATCCAGATCATGGAGGAGCTGGCAGGGTAGGTGGATTCTGATCAGATCTGGTTAAAGGCATAGCTTGAGGATCTCCAAATATGAGCAATTGGAGCACCCACAACCCAGCATCTGTAGGAAGATTTGCTAAGGGAAATGGGGAAATGGGGAGCAACTAGGAGGGGGTTCTGCAAGTAGACCTCACCCCCCCACACCCCCCCAACACACACATGCACACACTTGTATGTTTTCTTTTTCTCTCCAAGCTACTCCTGCAGCAAGTCAGGAAAGGAGAGTAGAAATGTATCTAGATGTTCCATTCATTTCAGATAAGAAAACAAAACCAGAACAGGGGTGATGGCTTTTACGTTCCTCTTTCAAATCCTGTGTTACTTGGATTTAGCTCTATGGGTTTGCTAAACTTGCTTAATGGGCTGCTTAGGCTGGTGCGAAAGGAGGAAGGAAGGGAGAGCTAGCTCCATCTTTGGGGCCTTGTGAGTGAGAAGGTGGGGGGAAGACCCACTTACTTCATCAAGAAGCAAGATGTGTTTTCTTAAACGGTTTTCATTTTACAAACCCCGCCTGCTTGAAGAATTCCATTTGGTTCTAAGGGCTGTTTTGCTAAGATTTCTCCTACCTACTAAAAAAAAAAAAAGCCCTGATTTTTTTTTTCTCCCTAAAATGGCTGTTGTCTTGTCTTAAATATGGAATGACTAATTACTAGGGAATTAAAGAACTGGATAGAGGTAAACCATTATTGACTATTGAGCTGTGCAGTGTTGCAAAGAATGCAAGTGTCCATGATAATCAGACTTCATTTACTCTGTCCTGAAAGCTTCATAGGGCTGGAAGAGGAGAGTAATGAATTAAAAGAATATGAAGCCTCTGCTTTATATCTGTCTATCAATCTGTCTGTCTATCTGTCTACCTACCTGTCTATCCATCTGTCTTTCTATTTATTTTATCATCACTGTTGAATGGTTTCTGCTATATCATTTTGGATAAAGATTAAGAGCTTTGTTGACCATGAAGGGGAAAAAGAGAAATGATAGCGGTGCTTTTACTCCAAATCATATTAACAAAAGGAAGATGAAGTATGGTTAGGACTTTATGCAAGAATAACATTAATTGTTCTTTGAAGCTTACTATCTTTTGAAGAAAAAAAAATCCAAGAGAGCTTCAGCATTTTGTTAGCAAGCTATATTTAACATGTTTTTTTATCAGACAAAAATAGACTTTTATTTATCTCGCAAAGTAAACGCATGGTTTTTCTCTCTCTCCGTATTTAATCTGTTTCTTTGAAAAAATAAATGATGATAAAAGCGCTGCAGATCCAATGAGGTTACATTCTTGCTTTAAAGGAAGTTAAAGCATTCATTTAGGTCATGGTTGTGTTTCTTTTAAAGTAAGTGCATTTTAGGACTTTGTCGTCTGATTTTTTTGCTTTGCAATTCAGTGAGAGGAGCTCTTTCTCCATGACGCCTTCAGGTAGAGGGAGCCTAGCATGGAGGTAAGTAGCAAGCAGTCTATCCCATCAGCGGGGAAATAACCAAGGACCAAGTTGAAATAGAAATTAAATCTGGAAGAAAGAAAGAAATACAGGATTAAAAGAGGACGGGAGAGCACCTATCTTGCATGTTTTGTATTTTCGCAGTGTAAATGTATGTTGCTTTTAGCCAAGAATTAAATTGTTGCTTTATGTTTGCTGAGAATTTAGTAATCAACGTGTTTCAGTCTCTCTCTTCTTCCTGCTTCTTTCATTCCCCCCCCCCACTTTTTTTTTTTTCTTATGAGTGATAGATGTCTCTTGCCAGAACATCTTCCGTTATTGTCCATACCTCATACTTAGACCCCTCATCATAACCTCTACGAGATTGCCTCCCATCTGATCCAATTCTCCTGCTCCCTCTTGTGGCAAATACTCTCCCTGACTTTCCCCAGATCTCAGAACCACAGGGAACCTCACTCTGGGCTCCCTCAGCCGCCTATCACTTGGGATCTGATCTCAGTAATACTTGTGGCTACCCTAACCAGTGGACTGCTGAACTAGCCATCTCAAGTTTTCTCTCGGAACAAAGGGATGTCTACCCCCTGGAGACATACTTGAGATTTAGTGGAAGTAAAGGTCAGATGCTTTCTGATCCACGGGGACAGAATAGATCCGGGAAATGTGAGCTTTCAGAGTTGGCCTCAGATTTTGATTTGGACTCTGAGCTGGTCTAGTGGGGCCTCATTACATGGAGTGAGATGATTTTCAGTTTTCTTTTTTTCTCTTCAAAAGGTACCTTTTGCCTGTGTATCTGTGTCTCTCCATCTCTCTCTCTCTTATGGCCTCCCTCCTTCCTTAAGCTCTCAGCGCGCACACACGCCCACACGCCCACACAACACAAGATATATTTTATACAACACATATTTTGAAGACTTAAGCTAATCAATAGTTAGGTTCTCAGGAAGGTTTGTAACTCATACAGCCTATGTTCTGAACTGGAGACTTCTAGGGTAAGCTACGCTCCCCGGCAGGTTTTTAGCAAGAGCAGCTCAGAGCACGAATGAGATCGGGAGCTTGCTTCCTGTGTGTTGACTCAACTTGGAAGGCTTGTCTCCCTTGCAGCCTCAAGTAGATTCTCCTTGCTGACAAATCTTGTGAAACTCTAAGTGTTTTGTATCTACTCTGCGATTGTCCTTTGATCTGTCTAGTCAAGAGAGTGTAGTACCGAACAAGAGAGACAAAGGTTCAAGAGAATCACATTTCTTCTTTACCTGAAACTTTCCAGCCAATTTCAGGAGGAGGTGGAGGATATGTGGAAGGAGAAGAGTCCCGAAGTGAGGGGCATTATAGGCAACTGCCTGCTAAGTGATCGGGGGAGGGGGGTACAAAGCATCCTTGGCGCGGAAGCATTTCTCCATCCACCAATGTAAGATCAGAAATTCTTATTATTAGACTTTCATTTGAATAAAGTATTTCTATCTCGTAAGTCCCTAATGACATACAATGACATCACTTAGGAAAGAGCTACCTTTAATTTTTTTTTTTTAAAGATTTTATTTATTTGACAGACAGAGATCACAAGTAGGCAGAGAGGCAGGCAGAGAGAGGAGGAAGCAGGCTCCCTGCTGAGCAGAGAGTCCAATGTGGGGCTTGATCCCAGGCCTCTGGGATCATGACCTCAGCCGAAGGCAGAGGCTTAACCCTCTGAGCCACCCAGGCGCCCCAAGAGCTACCTTGAATTCTTATAAACAACTGGTATCTGCTCGTCTGTTAACTTTGGTTGGTTTATCAGGTCAGCTGACAGAAAAGTCCCGAGGGCCTGGAACACAGGAAGGTGCAGAGGAAGTGAAAGTAGTTTGAAACTGGGTTGGTGCCCAGTTTGTGCCCTCAGAGGCTCCTTCTGGTGGGGAAGTGTGAGGACCTGTGCGCCCAGGAATGGGGCTGCTGACAGGGAATAGAGAGTAGTCAGACAGACAGAGTGATGGATTCCCACACTGAAATCTTCTAGGGCAGCAAATATATAAAAAATCTGATCCTTTCTGGAAAATGTAGACTTTTGAATTCTTCTGAGAATGGGCAAATTATGTTCCCCAGTGTGAAATGATATCCTTAAACTCCTGAATGGCTTCTACTCTATGTCCTTTTGGAATATGCATACCAGTAACCTACAAAATGCCCATGCGATACCAATTCAGACAAATGTTTTCTTGCATATACAATAGGTACAGAAAAGTAAATATAAATATTAGAGCCCATCTTAATTTTTAAAAAGACCCAAAACATCATCACATGTCCTTACCTGTGAAGTCAGAGTAATTACTAATTTCTTCATTGAATCTAATGTGAGATGAAGTCAGACAGACAAGAGAGTGATTCAGCAATTTATTCCAACCCAACCATGGTATTTATTGAGCACTCCCTGTATGCAAGGCACTGTGCTGGGCTTTTTAGAGAACACAGATGATGAAGAGGAGTTACTTGACTTTTGCCGAGTGCCCATTGTATGCCCAGGGCCAATCTAAGCACTCTGAGTGTGTTTTCTCTTTAATAGTCTATAAATGCTCCACAAGGAAGCATCCTTATCGTGATGTAAAAATGAAGACGATGGCTCTGTTAAATAACTTATCTAAGAGTTAATAGGTGATAGTACTAGTTTTTGATGCTGCTCAAAAGCCGTGTTCTTCGCACCGTGTTCTCTAGTCTTAGGGATGTCATGGTCTAGAACACCTACCTGCTGAGCCACCTGGGGAATATTGCTTCAACTGCCTAATGAGCACAAAGCTGTAGAACAGAAGGAAGAAGAGAATATTGGAAGAGGCTTCATGGAGGAGGACGCATTGTAGTTTATTTTTCAAAGAGTGAAAAGGGCTTCTAAAATAAATAAAGCCAGTATGCCTGAGTGGCACAGTAGGTTAAGCACCCGACTCTTGGTTTTGGCTCAGGTTGTGATCTCAGTGTCGTTGAGATCCAGCTCCGCGGCCATCCCCAAGTGGGACTCCGCAATCAGACTGGGCTTGAGACTCTCCCCTACCCCTCCCTGCCACCATGCTCCCCCCACCCCGCCCATGCACACAGGCGTGTGGTGTGCTCTCTCTCTCTCTCTCTCTCAAATAAATAAATAACTCTTAAAATAAAATAAATAAAGTGAGCATTTTGGGAACATGTAAACCAGCTCCAGCTAATTTATGACAAGGACAACCCTGAGGTAATGTTAGGGCCGTTACCAGGCTTTCTAAATCAGCTGTGTGTCCCAGTCAGAACCATGCCATGGGAACTGTGGCTCTGGAACCAGGGATAGCATCAGCCACCAAAATTCCAGATGAATTTCCAACATGACCTTTAAAGAGAGACACTGTAACCATCAGAGAGGTCAGACAAGGGACAGACCACCTGCTATCCTGTTCCTCTCTTAAATTTAATGGTTATGTTTTCTGGGCCATTACAAGTGGTCCCCCCCCCCCTTTTTTTTTATTTGGCACCAAATGGCTCTGGTAGTTTCTCCCTTGAGCTTCTTGAACTCCTGTTCCTCATTTCTGCTTCCCTGTAAAGCACAGGACCTGCTGTGGCTGTCCCTGCTAGATGTAGAACATCCCGTCCCAACAGCAGGTGTAGAGAATCATGCTGCTTATCCTCGCCGGCAAACCTAAACTTCCGGCATAGACTATGGTAGAGCCTCCAAAGTAAATGGCACTGGGCAGAGACGAAAGGATAAAATTTGGAGACGTGCTAAGTCATATGTCCTATGTCTCTCAAAAGTTCCAAGTCACTCTTCCAAAATAACCTACCAGCCAGGTAGTGGGGATTGTGAGCTCCCTAGAGCTGAAATTTGTGAATCAGTCCTGGGCAGAAGTGGTGACTCGTTCTCCCGGACTCCTCACTGCCTCTCTTCTCCTGGCCCGAGAGCTTCTCCTTCTCTTTGCTCTTACTGCTTAGAACCTCAGCCAGCTCCGGAAGGAACAGCAGAGATTCAGATAGTCCTTTTGAAACAAATGAGCCCCTGAAGGCCACATGAAAATAAATGACTCTAGAGAGTGAAATAGGAGAGAGTTGAATTCAGTTCTAGGGCTCTGAGGTCATGTCACCAAAGTCACATCTTCTGTTTTTGTCTGATAATGTAGAAGGCCTCCAGAAATGTATCTGTGTTTTCTGGCCTCAAGGGTCCCTGGGTATCTCCTAATGATTCCCCAAGGTGGAATGATTTGCTTCTAGATTGAAGGTATTGACTAATAAAATGAGGGACCTTGGTATCCTCAGGCTAAAGTTCTCTGAGGTCAACAGCCATTTCATGACAGTCATAATATTTATTTGGACTCATGGCGTATTTAACTTCGTGCTGGGTACTTGACTTCTCTGTGCCTCAATCTGCTCATCTATTCGATGGGAATGATAATAGCAAAAAGCCATGTGGGATTTTTGCGAGGAATAATACATTAATACTTATAAAACATATGGAACCGTTTCTGGCATGTGGGTGCTCAATAAGGATTTGTTCTGACTTCTTGAGACGAAGATTGAGAGTTTCTGTCCCCGCCTGCATGCCTTTATATGAACGTGCTAATTGTGGGAGGTTGCCATGGCGAGAAGAAAGATAAGGACACACATAATGACATACACCAGAGGTCACAAAACTGTATTTCAAAAGGCCGCATAGTAAACATTTTGGGCTTTGTGGACCACAGGGTCTGTGACAATGATTCGACACCGCTGTTGTAACCTGAAAGCACCCACTGACGATACTTAAATGAATGGGCATGTTGTGTGCTATACAACAGTATTTATTAATGCTAGAATTTGAACGTCATATAATTTTCACATCACAAAACATTGTTTTTCTCTTTGTTTCAGTTAGTTAACAAAGTAAAAAAAAATTAATGAAGTGGGTCTGTAAAAATAGGTAGCAGGCTATGGTTGACCTGTTGGCCCTAGTTCGCCTATTCCTGACACACAGCCAGACTATGAGAGACACAAAGGCAATATCGTTGAGCTTGAAGAATCTTAGCAGTCGGGGTTGGTGTCATGCAAAGAGAGGTGGCCTAGAAACGGAGACCTCGTTTTAGAGCCTAACTCTGTCAAATCTGAGATGTGTGCCTTTTGAAAAAGTCTTTTAAGTTATCATGGACTGAGTTTTCGTGTTTGGAAAAAGGGGGGTAGAGGCAGAGTTAGGTGGCTTTCAGGGGTCTTCCTAGGTGTAAAAGCAGTTTTATGAAGGGAAATTGGACATTTAAGATGGATCGTGGAGGGCAGGTAGAAAAGCATGAGAGAGGAAAACATAGTTCATATTTGGGTAATTTTTGTTTAGTAGCTCAGTTGATTATCAGGAACAGTAACCCTGGGAATGTAGACACGTGCTGTATTATGGATGGTGACCTTGAATGCCAAAGTGAGGGATTGGGGTACTCTAGCTTCCTGTTGTTAGCCTGAGTCCCAGTTTTATAGATCAGGTTGAGAAAGGGAAAATGCCTTGTCTTAGGCCACAGTACTGCTCCTTCAGAGCTGACACCAGCACTCATTTCTTCTGGACCCCAGATCAGTGATCCTTCTGTCTACCACATTGCCCCCAGCACAGTGGTAGAATGAAATTAACTGCAATTACATGATTGTGACCTCAGAGGGGCAAGTCTAAAAAAAATTACAGAAGCTACTTTGAGTATTCTCTTTGATAAAAAAGATATTTATTTATTTATTCCAGAAAAAGAGAGAGAGAAGGGGGAGGGGCCAAGAGAGGGAAGGGGGAGAGGCCAAAGGAGAGGGGGAGGGAGAGAATCTCAAGCAGACTCTGCTGAGCAAGGAGTCCCAGGTCAGGGTTCAATCCCAGGATCCTGAGATCATGATCTGAGCCGAAGTCAAGAGTTGGCTGCTTAACAACTGAGCCACCCAGGTACCCACCTGCCCTGTGTACCTCTCCCCTCTCCCATCCCCTCGCTTTGAGTATTTTCTAAACATGGTCTCATTCTGTCTCCCAGCATATCTAAGAAGGTAAGTCTGTGAGTAATTCCATTACAGAGAAGGTGAACTGCAAAAAGTCTAACCCAAGACCTGGCCCTCCAACCATCTTTGGTCTGGCTTCCTGCTGACCATCTTAATTTTCAGCTCAACATGTTGTTTCTTCAGCAAAGCCTTCCCTAATACCCTAGTAGTTCAGGTCCTCCATTGCTTACTCTTGGAGGGTAGTGTCTTGCCTTTATAACATTTATCAGAGTTGATAATGTTTCTTTTTGAAATAATTTAAATTAACATCTGTCATCAGTCTTCTCAGATACATAATAAATTCCAGAAGGGGAATTGTATCTGTTTACTTCATGGCTCTAGCCCCAGTGGCCCTCCCACTCCAGACACGAAGAGACATTCAGGGTTTGTTGAGTGAATGAGTGAATGAATGTTCTTGCATAAGTCATTGATATCGATGAAAGCAGTCTTTGCTTAAAAGGCAGAAGTTACTATCTTCACTTGCTAATGAAATGATTAAATGATTGGCATTTCTTTCTCCACTGACTTTTTTCTCAACTATTCTATTGGCTCCTCTCCAATCCTGGCCTATCACAAAAAGACCATAACAAAATAGTCTTGGCATAGTTACATACATTGAAACTATAACACTTCAGCCAATATTGAAACAATTCTTCAAATATAGATTATGGAATTGGTATAAAGGGCATATTCACTAGATGCTTTATCTAGTAGAGAAACTGTATGTTTCATAAACTGTGCTCAGGGATTTGTGTAAAAATTTTGTTTTCCTATAAGCTACCCAACTTATTCCTGTAAATACTAAAATTTGGCCAGTTCCTTTCTAAGCTGTTTTCATTTAAAATGAAGTATTTGTTCTATGTGTGTATATATATATAAATACACATAATGATAAATAAATTAATATATAATAATAATAATAAATACATATAAATAAATACACACACACACACACACACACACCTGGTTTTAGAGCCATGTCACTGCGCATATTGTCAGAAACTTTAGAAAATTGTAGCACAGAATATTGAGAAAGGGTCACCATTACACGAGCATCTGTTAACTTGAGTTTTTTAAAAAAAATATTTCTTTTTACTTCCTTCTGCTTTTCTCAAGAGCATTTTATTCTTTTCAAGGACTGTGATTTGACACTATGCAGGAAAATTTAAAAGACTCACAAGCTTCAAGTTGATAGGGTTCCATCTCCTGAAAAGCAATCTACTTGAAGATGAAGCTTAATGACTCAGGGAAAAAGCTGATGAAATTCACCAGCCTCTGCTCACATAACCAGCATTTTCCTTGTTATGAAAGATTTTTTTTTTTTAAAGGCATTCTGAATGTTCCTATCACATAGCTTGAAATTAGATTCTGTATTAAACATCTCTAGTCCCAAGAGGCAGACTAGAAGGCAGAAAGTGAACGGCAAAGATTTACTCTTGAGTTGAGGTAAACAGAGGGAGTGGTAATATTCCCCTAAAGACCCTATGATTTAAAGAGCAGAACTTTCCTCACCACCCAAGGACCCAGTTTTGGGGTTTACATTTCAACATATTATCTACTCTATTCAGGAATTGTGCATGGAACTTGGATAGAAGGTCTCCAAGGACTTCCATTTATCCTCTGTCTTTGCTGCGTGTTGATACGGTGTCTTAGAAATCCTTAGCTGTTTCTATTTAAAGAGGCACAACTAACCCTTTGCAAAATTATGAAGTAGATAGAAGTTACTCCCAATGCTTTAACCTCCTCTTCTGGGGACCCCTGTGATCTCCGGGTAGGGTCCATTCTTCTCCATTGTCCTCTCCCCCACCTCCCCACCAACTTACCAAGGGGCTCCCTATTTTCATGCTGTCTGGAGTCCCAATCTATGAGAAGGAAAGCCTTTCTGATATATTATTTCACATCATCATTTTACTGATATGACAAGAAACACTACATTCTAATTTGGGGCCACTGCCTTTGGTCAAGTACCTTGTCTAAGTGCCCTGCCCTGCCATCTGTGTTTGCCAAAGATACCGTATGCCCTGTCTACTCTCTACCCAGTTCTGCCCTTTATGCCAGGGTCCTTAAAGTATGGTGCCAGGACTGCCTCTATCAAATCAGCTGGGGTGCTTATTAAAGTTCAAATTTGGGTGTCCTCTTTAGAACTACTGTACCTCTGATGATAACCCCCACTTATCTGCATATTAATGTATTTCCCAGGTGATTCTTAGGTGAGCTTAAGTTGAAGAAGCAGCACTCTGTGCCTTTATAACATCATTCCTTCCTTCTGTAATGTCCTCTTACTCTCTCCAGCTTTTCGCCATCCTTCCAGCCCTCTCATTTTAGGGAATCTTCCATAGCCTTCCTAGTACTCACGGCCATTTGAGTAAGTAGTTGAGTTTGAACACTGTCAGTTCATTAGGCACAGGTTCAATTATCTTTGTAATCCTCACAGTGTTTGGTTTGCTGCTTTGCCCATAGATGCCACTCCAGGAATGCTTGATGAATATATGAGTGGTACACTGTCTCAAACTAGAAATACAGAGAGAGCTGTCCTTCACTCAAAAACAAACAAACAAAACAAAACACAAAACAAAACAAAAAACCCTCAAACAACAACAACAACAACAACAAAACAACCCCACAAAAACCCACACACATTTCTTAAGGTGAAATGTCAACAAGCTAGTGTGGAAAATATTTTTAGATAGTAAATCTTTTTTGGTGACCCAGATAGAAACGCATGCTTGTGACCTCATTTTTTTTTTTTTTGTTCCCAGTGTGTAAGGTCAGACATCAAAAAAAGGCGGCTCTTTCCCTTCAGGGTGGATGGTGAACAAATTAGTATCCGAAATAGTTATTATTGTCCATCATGAGGCCCCTCAAAGATGCACAGAGTACAGACAAGGTGCTCTAAGGCCCTGGCCTGCCTCGGGGAGTTCACCAGGCTTGAAAACCCTGGGTGGTAGAATTGTAGGCTGAGCAGTGTGAGGTTTCTAGAACCCTGGTTATATTAACCTAAGAGCTCAGGTGCATTAACCTGGGAACGAGGTGGTCCACTTTGATTGTCTCACTCTCTTAACACCTGGAAAGTCTCTCCGTTTCTGTAGCAATGAAAGAGTTCTGTACCAGAAAGGAGACTCACACTCTGATGTTTGTAATCCATGCCCCCCCACCCCACACTAGAATGTGATCTTCTTGGAGGATATTAACTTACTCATCTTTTAACACGTATCTGGCATATGTGAGTGGCTAAGAAAGCTCGGCAGATAAAACCATGAATGAATGTGTTGTTTTCCTGTTTCTTTGAATTACTGGTTTAAAAATTAAAAAAAAAAAAAAAAAAGTCTTGCCCCCCGCAAGACAGCGGATTTGTTGAAATTCTTGGAAAAAAAGTATTCTCTTGTTATGCTGAAGTTCAGTATTATTCTCCCCAGATCCATCCATCTGTCATTTTAGTTTTGCTTGCTCACTGCTAGAATTTCTTTCTCTAGTTTCTTTTCTCCTGACCAAATGGAAAAACCTTGAGATTATTACATGACTTTGGAGTGATTTTAGACCTCAGATTTTAGCTGATGATCCCCCAAATGGATCAGCTTTCGCTTGCTACGTGATAAATAGGAGTGCTTACCCTTACTCAGGAGTTGGGGAGGCAGGAGACAGGAGCCACAAACATGAAGGCTCTGGAGGAGGCAGTACAAACTACGTGCATTTGTTCAGGGGGAAAGCAGGGCGCGTGGAAAGGTTACTCTGTGCTAAGTATCGAAGTAGGGGGCTCCTTGCTACCAGAGGACAGTACTGCTCACCTAGGAAGCGAAAACAAACAAAAAGATGCTGCCATTTGGGAAAGCGCGGTGGCAATGTGCTTTCCAAGTGTAAGCACTGGGATTAAAATCCTAGTTCACCTCTGTTTGTACGACTTTAACCAGTTTACTTTTACAAACCGTTTATTTTTCTCATTTATAAAATGAGAATGATACTACCTCCTTGCCGTATTGTCAGAAAGGCCATGGACAGTGAACACAAAGCAGTCGGTGAAGCACCTGGGACAAAGCAAGGGCTCGGTCAATGGCTTCAGTCTTTATTGTCCTCGGTGCCAATTTATGACAATAAGTGAGGCCCTCACTCTGGCCTTGGCACTGGCAAAATGAATCTGATGACAGCCCTGGCCCAAGATAAGCACAGCGGCTTCCCTTTGAATTCCTCTTTTATTTAGTTAGTTTTGAAAGACTATTCCCCAGCTTTCTTTCTCTTACTCGTATTTCCATACCGGTATGCAGAGTTAATATATTTAAATTGAAATTCGTGATGCACTTTCCCATTTATGAGCCTTCTGTAATGGAACTGATTTTTGGTTGGTGCCTGACCAGATGTCTTCTTAATGCACTGGAAGGAGAAGATATGCTTTGTTGAGGATGTCTGAAACATTAGGACCCTCTCAACACAGTAGATGAACTTGGCATTCCAAAAGAAATCAGCAAGCTAGGGCTCATGGAGGAGGACCTGCGCCCAGGTACTGGGGAAAACTGCAGAGTCCCCCTTCTCTATGCCGGAGGTCAGTTTTTCCAGCCTGAGGTTCTCTGCCCATGAGCCTGAATCACATTTCCTCTCCTCCACTTAATCCTCACATTGGCTTTTCAGGGCGATACTGGCATCTGCTCATTTTAGGGGCTTCTGCTTCAGTCAAGGCACATTTTTCAGGGCAAATGCCTCGTCTCAGCCCCCAGATTCTGATTCACCTTCAGAGATTTGGTGAATCAGCCCATGACCCTATGAAAATGATTTTATTCATTCAGTAAGCAGGTGCTGTGTGTCTTTTATGTGCCAGATTCTGCTCTAGGAACTGGGTTGGGATCCATCAATGAACAAAAGAGACAAAAATCTCAGCCTGTACAGAATTTAACGTCTATCAGAGAGAGAAAGGCAATACACAGAACCATCAAATAAGTTATATTAGCACATAAAGAAGAAGTTCTATGTAGAAAAGCAAAGTAGGGGAAAGGGCCATGGGTTACATCTCATGACTTTTCAATAACTTCTTCATTGTTTAAAATCCTAAATTCATCTTTCTGTTTTTGGCCTCACTGTCTGACCAATCATCCCAGTGTCTTCCTTTGATGAATGAGGTGAGTGTTTTCTGACCTGGCCCAGGATCCTGGCTGTAGTCTCAAACATTCAACCAGAGGACTTGAGCCCCTTATATGAACTCTTGCTGCTGTATTCTAGAGGACCTGTCCCAATTTATTAAGCAACAAAAAGGAAATTCTTTCTTTAAAAAGAAAAAAAAAAAAAAAAAAGGTAAGAGCAGAGAGTCCTTGTGGGACCAGAGCTCCTCTGTAACTCGTGGTCATGGTCTGTTGGCCTGAGACTGGGTGTCAGAAGAGTAATTTTCACCCTGGATGGATGGTCAGATAAGGCAAATCATTTTCGCATCATCTCTTTGTCTAAAAGCATTCACCAGTGCTTGTCTCAGTAGTGGATAAGAACTTAGGGTTGCTTAAATGTTGCCTTAGAAACGGATGAATTGCTAAGCTTTGATGTTTTCACTCAGCAAGAGTTACATAGAAGGGAATTCCAGGTCCTGATGAGGGAGAGTCAAGGAGTTTTCCTTTGAATCACTTCAGCTGCCAATCAATGGAATGAGATTCGGCCGCCTTTGTGCACGGGGCTGGCGGGAATGCCAAATGTATTTCTTCTCTAAGAACCGGGTCCTCCTTGGTGGTCAACCCTAGCTCCAGCTTCCCATAAGGAACCCATTGCTCTGCTGCCTGATGAGTCTTTATGTCTCTGCCAAGGGGTGGGGGTGGGGGGCTCTTCCTCACCCTTTATAGAAGCCATTTGCCAAAAATATGTCTTGCAGGTACATGTCCCCTTCCCCTACCAAAAGCACATCCCTCTGTAGGAGCTGGGATTGTCTGTTGGCTTCAAGATAAAGAATGAGCAGAAGACACTCTGAGTCTTCTTGCTACGGTGCTGAAGGCTCCTTTGGACGATGTAACGGCTATTCCTGAGCAAGAACTGGCTGAGAACTTAAGAGTTGTTTGGAAAGCACCATGAAAACCAACCTATCCTTGTTCCAGAGTTCAGGTGATCAGGGCAGAATATTTTAAAAAGCCAGGCAACAGAACAACATACTAGCAGCTTCTTTCCTGCTGAAAATTTATGGAAATACATATTTGAGGAGACAGTAGGGAGGATTTGCTTGAATCTGATGATGGAAGAAAGACCCTGAAATGAAAGAATGAAGAAGAACCTCTCGTTTAGATGCTGTCTTGCCCCCTCTCCTCCCAAACATTTGAATTTGGTGTTAATTTAATAAAAGAAGAAACTAAAGTCCAGAGAATTCTTTCCATTGCCAAAAACCTGTCTCAGTGTTTTGTGTCTACTGATTTCACAGATTATAATACTGCCACCTTTTGAATATAATCGTGATGTTTTGCACTTAACCTCAGAAAGCCCTTTCCTTTTTCTCTGATCGGAATTTTTACAGTTGCATCCACTCTTAGACATCTGTACCCTTTTGGCTAATAACAATTGTGAGATGTGGGGTGGGGGAGGGCTTTTTTTCTCTTTTCTTTCTTTCTTTTTTTTTTTTGGCTGACCTTATAGATTGCCCTGAGAATGTATGTAGGAAGAGGTGGTCGGGTAATTGCTAAAAACTGACCAGGTAAGGGGCAGTGATCTCTAGGGCATGTCAGCTCACACATTACATCACAGCTATGCATGCCTGTTTGTTGGAGTCTCTAACCCATAAGATAAAAGCCAGGCTATTGGAAACCTTCCATGGAACTTTTGCTACTGAGACCCTCCTTACCCTGCATGGAAGCCAAAAGGTTTTCCAACAGGTCAGTCCAAGCCCAAATCCAATACTCTCTGAGATGACTTCATACACTATCAGGGATGCTCTTATCAGGGTTTGGATCTTAGTTCAGGAGTTTCCTATCTGTATGACTTTCTGACAAGCACTTAACCTGTCTGAGGCTCAGTGAACCCATTTCTGAAATGGGCTAAGAATATCTACTGCAAAATGTCATTCTTAGGACACTGCATTGCACAACTCCAGGTGGTGCTATTCTCATGGACCATATTGGAAATGGCAACACCAGGAGCTGTGTAAAATAACAACACTTGTTAGTGTAAGTATTAGATATAATAATACACTTAAAGAATTTAGCATAGTGTCTGCCATCGTGTTTACGAATAAAACCTACTGTTAATCTCTTGGGCAACTGACCATGATTTGCTGTTGTGCCATTTTGACCTATGCTTCTAAGAAACAAAATAGTTTGGAGCACAGAAAACACAATCCTGAATCTTACCTGGAGGTAAGAAAGTGTTGTCATGGTCAGGAAATGGAGAGAATTTCCATATTTTAGAACTTGGAGACTGGATCCTAAAAGGTCTGAACAGCCTATTGAAAGGATTGGGTTTATTTTTATGGCAAGAAGCAACCAATGGAGAGCTTTAAGGGGGGGTAGGGGGTCACATCAGTACTTTAGGAAGCTCATTTTGGCTGAACTGTGAAAATGGACAGATGAGATTTGGCAGAAATTTAAAGGAAGTGGTTGATTATATCAGTCCTCGAGTTGGGCACAGGTTGGAATCACTGTTCTGGGTTTACTTTCTCTTTTCCATACTACTCTCTGGGAGCAAATACTTAACCTTTCTGATCCTCACAGGTTCCCAAGACATTTGGAATTGTATATCTTCCAAAGGGTCACTACCAGTTGTTTCCTTCTCCTTTTTAAAGTTGAGATCGCCACTGTGTCATTTTTTATACTTGCCAGGCATTGGAATCAGTTGTAATTCTGTTTTTTTTTTTTTGTTTGTTTGTTTGTTTGTTTTTTGTTTTTTAATAAAAGGCAAAAACTGGTCTCCTTGTTTGCACTCGTATCCCTGTACTCTTAGTCTTTTTTTTTAAAGATTATATTTATTTACTTGACAGAGAGAGAAAGAGAGAGAGACACAGCGAGAGAGGGAACACAAGCAGGGAGAGCTGGGGAGGGAGAAGCAGGCTCCTCACTGAGCAGGGAGCCCAATGTGGGGCTCGATCCCAGGACATTGGGATCCTGACCTGAGCCGAAGGCAAAGGCTTAATGAATGAGCCACGCAGGTGCCCCTGTACTCTTATTCTTCATGGAGCCAGCAGAAAGATGTTTTTAATAGGAGACTCAGCGGATACCACTCTTCTGATCAGAACCTCCCCGAGTCCCATCTCTTTCACAATCAAAGCCAATGCCTTATGGTAGCCTCCCTGCCCCTCCTAATCCATCCGCTGTCTGTTCCCAGCTCCAGAGCTCTCTCATCACACTGGTTCCTCTGTGGTTCCTGGACTATGCAAAGACAAGTCCTTCCGGGTCTTGGCATTTGCTGGAATTCTCTTCCTGTAGATATCCACAAGGCTTGGTCTCTTACTTCCTTCAGGATTTTGCTCCAGTGTTGCCTTATCAGAGAGGCCTTCCTTAACCATCCAGTACAAAATCCTGCGTGCTGTGTGTGTACACACACACACACTCACACACGCAGACTCCTTGTCTTACTTAACATTGCTTTCTGCTCCATCCCTCTAGCACTTTTTAGCATCTGATATTTCTATTTATTTGTCTGTTTCCACCCAATAGAATATATGGTCTGCAAGGACAGAGACTTTGTTTTTGTTGTTTGTTTGTTTTTAATTCTCTCATGAACTCTTAGGTCCTAGGAGAGAGCCTAGCAGGTGATTCTGAAACACGTGGTTAGGCAGCACCCATAAATATTTGTGGAATAAATGGCTCATGATGGAATTGGAATTAGAGTTAGACCTTCCACTACTCTTGCACGTTGTTTCAGTGACTCCTTGTGGGTTTTTTTTTTTTTTTTTTTAAGATTTTGTTTATTTATTTAACAGACAGAGATCACAAGTAGGCAGAGAGGCAGGCAGAGAGAGAGAGAGGGAAGCAGGCTCCCTACTGAGCAGAGAGCCCGATGTGGGGCTCGATCCCAGGACCCCGAGATCATGACCCGATCTAGAGGCAGAGGCTTAACCCACTAAGCCACCCAAGTGCCCCGTGTCTCCTTGTTTTGAGTGGCAGTCCCACCCAAGCCCTGTAATGACTGATTAAGTAGACCCACTGACCATGAATCTTGGCATATTTTGAAAAGACGCTTTTTCTATTTTTTTCAGCCTTTTATGTAGAATGTAATTCTGCCATTACAACCTTTAGCCGAGGCTTGTCTGAGAAAAATGTCAGAGCTTATCTCCCCATAGTGATGAGCTAAAAGGAACTTTAGGCCAATGGTGGGCTCTTTGAGGGTCTGCCAGAAAGTGCTGGACCAGGGGGCTCTGCCCGGGCCTTGGTGAATTTCCACTCCCGCCATGAGTGGCCAACCTGGGCCAGAGAACGTAGGTGAGTGCGTGGGTGGCTCTCAGACCACCCCAGGCTGTGGAAGGTTCCAGTCTAGCTCCACTGTGAACTTTTTATCGGGCCACAAGACTATGTTCTGACTCAGGACGCCCCCTTGCCATCACTTTGTCTGATGTTGGAACTGGCCTTCTAGGCCGGAATTACCCTGACTTAGAGCAGACCCTCCTCTCTGTCAGCACCTTACAAAGCCTCAGGGGCAGAAGTGATATCTGGGCAGAGAAGCATTTTGCCTGAGCTGGTGGGTGAATTCAGAGCCATGGTTTCTCAGTCTGCCCCTTGGCCCTGTGTGGCTCGGTGACTCTCCTGCTCGATCTGTAATTGCCTGCAGCCCTTCATCAGATGTGTAGTTTGTGGTCACTGCTGTTCTGCCACATGAGCTAATTTAGTTGGAATTATGGCTCCTGTATTTTTTTTTTTTTTGGTCACTTGAACCCTCTGTAGAACTAATATGTGTTTTAGAATTGCCCTGGAAAGGATGACATCAACCCCGAGAAGGAACATTTTATGACTGGTAAAGCTGATTTCACAGCCTGCCAGACAAGGGTCTTAACACACAACTAGACCCAGGACTGTTATCTCCCTTTCCTGTTGCAGACAGCCACAGACTCTAGTGCGAGATCTATCCCCAGATGTGGAGCGCTGTGCTTTGAGACCCAGGTGCCCAGCCACTAACACATCAGGAGCACTGGGCTTGCTGAAAATGAGGAGGAAATGTGCTCTCAGCAAAATGTGCTTTTCAAAACTGTACTTAATGTGCGGAAAGATTGCATTACAGAAGATTTCTTTTCCCCCTCAAGTACAGCTTCTGTTGAGTTTGTAGGAAAGCTTGAAGAGATCTCTGTGTTTCCAAGTCCATTTGGTGCAGTGGGACATGATTTAAAAAACTGTTGTACAAGGTCTGCTCCAGCATTTAAGATCATCAAAAGGCCTTGTGTTGGCTAGGTTTTTAGAGTCTGAACTTTAAAGTATCAGTCTTAATAAGGTGATTTTGGTAATGAAATGGTTTCTGGAAGGTAATTGTACTAACCAGAATTTAAAAGAAAATCTGCATTAGCAACAAGGAGAAAATTATTTAATGCATCAAAAGGTTTTTTTCCTCCCCTTATTGGCTCTTAGCATGCGTAACTATGTAGTCAACAAGGCAAGGTTATAATTGAACTTTTCATTTCCAATAAGTCAATTGTGTACATTGCTCAGTGAATGGAGACTACAAGTAGAAAATTCACACGTGGAGAGATTGAATTGTAAATTTTTCAAAAGATTGCTTAATCACTGATGGACACTTAGAATAATTATTTACCATAGGTATTATGGTAGTCAAATTTAAACAAATCATTGGTAAAAGCAATAAAAATCAGTAATTGGTCATGCTTTGGATCTGCCTCTGATGATGTGACTTTTTTTTTCCCCACCCTCCCTCCATCTTATTTTTGCCAGAAGGTTGGGACACTCGGAAGTCTACCATTGTACAACATGCTGCGGTTAAGACCCTCACCTACCTTTTCAATGGGATGTCATCTGTTAGCCATTGTGGCTCTCTTATTTTCCCACGTGGACCTTATAAGTGCAGAGACAGAAATGGAAGGAGAAGTTAATGAAACTGGCGAGTGTACTGGCTCATATTACTGTAAGAAAGGGGTGATTTTACCCATTTGGGAACCCCAAGACCCTTCCTTTGGAGACAAAATTGCTAGAGCTACTGTGTATTTTGTGGCCATGGTCTACATGTTTCTTGGAGTCTCTATCATTGCCGACCGGTTCATGTCCTCTATAGAAGTCATCACATCTCAAGAGAAAGAAATAACTATAAAGAAGCCCAATGGAGAGACCACCAAGACCACTGTGAGGATCTGGAATGAGACGGTTTCCAACCTGACCTTGATGGCCCTGGGATCTTCTGCTCCAGAGATTCTCCTTTCCGTAATTGAAGTGTGCGGCCATAACTTTACTGCAGGAGACCTGGGTCCTAGCACCATCGTGGGAAGTGCCGCATTCAATATGTTCATCATTATTGCCCTTTGTGTCTACGTAGTCCCAGATGGAGAGACAAGGAAGATAAAGCATTTGCGTGTGTTTTTTGTGACAGCAGCCTGGAGCATCTTTGCCTATACTTGGCTTTACATTATTTTGTCCGTCACCTCTCCCGGGGTCGTAGAGGTCTGGGAAGGTTTGCTTACCTTCTTCTTCTTTCCCATCTGTGTCGTGTTTGCTTGGGTAGCAGATAGGAGGCTTCTTTTCTATAAGTATGTCTACAAGAGGTATCGGGCTGGCAAGCAGAGGGGAATGATCATCGAGCATGAAGGAGACAGGCCATCTTCCAAGACTGAAATTGAAATGGATGGGAAAGTGGTCAACTCCCACGTTGACAATTTCTTAGATGGTGCTCTTGTTCTGGAGGTCGATGAGAGGGACCAAGATGATGAAGAGGCCAGGCGAGAAATGGCAAGGATTCTGAAGGAGCTCAAGCAGAAGCACCCAGAGAAAGAAATAGAGCAATTAATAGAATTAGCTAACTACCAAGTCCTAAGTCAGCAGCAAAAGAGTCGAGCTTTTTACCGCATCCAAGCTACCCGCCTGATGACTGGAGCCGGCAACATTTTAAAGAGACATGCAGCTGACCAGGCAAGGAAGGCTGTCAGCATGCATGAGGTCAACACCGAAGTGGCTGAAAATGACCCTGTGAGTCAGATCTTCTTTGAACAAGGGACCTATCAGTGTCTGGAGAACTGCGGTACTGTTGCCCTGACCATTATCCGCAGAGGTGGCGACTTGACTAACACTGTGTTTGTTGACTTCAGAACAGAGGATGGCACGGCCAATGCTGGGTCTGATTATGAATTTACCGAAGGAACTGTGGTCTTCAAGCCTGGTGAGACCCAGAAGGAAATCAGAGTTGGCATCATTGATGACGATATCTTTGAGGAGGATGAAAATTTCCTTGTGCATTTGAGCAATGTCAAAGTCTCTTGTGATGCCTCAGAAGATGGCATCCTGGAAGCCAATCATGTTTCTACACTCGCTTGCCTCGGATCTCCTTCCACTGCCACTGTGACCATTTTTGATGATGACCATGCAGGCATCTTTACCTTTGAGGAGCCTGTGACTCACGTGAGTGAGAGCATTGGCATTATGGAGGTGAAGGTATTGAGAACATCTGGAGCTCGAGGAAATGTTATCGTTCCCTATAAAACCATCGAAGGAACAGCCAGAGGCGGAGGCGAGGACTTCGAGGACACTTGTGGAGAGCTTGAATTCCAGAACGATGAAATTGTGTAAGTTGTTTTTTTATACCTGTGTGTGGGGTCGAGTGCCTTGGTGGATGGGAGAGTGGATGTCATTTTTTTTTTTTTTAAACTAAATGGCACACAAGGAATGGAATATTTGCTATACAAGACCACTTGAAAATGCCCCCTGCTGTGCCATACTTATCAATCTGCTCCATATAGAGATCTTAATTTAGTTCTATTTTTAACTACTGTACTTTTGCATAATTTAAGTGCATTATAGCAGTTAGGATAGAATGAGTTTTGTGAAACAATTTATCAAACCGCTTATGATGGGTTGGGAAATTTGTATTCTAGTTTGAATCACATAATACACATGCAGAAAGGGAATATTTATTTATTTATTTATCAAAAGAGAATATTTAGAACATTACAATTAGTCCCTAACTTATTACTGAGTACAAATTGGGAAAGCTTAAAAAGGAAACACCTTTGAAAAGAATTTCCTGGCTACCAAGGCTGGCTGGAATGTTTTTTTGCTGCTTTTATCTGATGCTGTATATTTGTGACGATGTAAGATAATGTTTCTGCTTACATGGTAATGCTTAATTAATGACCACCCCTGCTTTTTTTAGTCTTATGCCAGTGTGAGAAAAGTCATACAGCTCTTATGGAGTTCTAGTCTGATTTTATTTTCCATGGTTAGGTAAACCCTTCTACCCTATTGACAGAGGGATGGGGAGAGAATACGATTCTGTCCCAGCCTCCTTGTTGACAGGGAACAGGTCAGAGAAAAGAACTGGGAACAACTTACTCTTCCTATTGGCACTTCATGGTGACACTTGCTAATGTATCACCAGGTGCCTGGTTGTGCAATGATTCTGCCTTTGACAGCTGTTGTTTAGAACTGTTCCTCCTCCCTTGCCTAAGAGGGGGCATTATACTTACCAAATGCAAGCCAGAAAGTTGACTCAACAAGCAGTGTCGAAACAGGAAGGAAGGAAGGAGGGAGAAAAGGAAGGAAGGAAGGAAAGAAAAGGAAGAAAGGAAGGAACGAAAGAAACTATAATATTTGCAGTACAACAGAGGACATTACAATGATTGATCATGTTGGTTGAATCATTGGCAACTTAGGAATTTCCAGGAAAGAAAAAATATATATAATACAGTTTGTTCTAAAAATGGTTAACTCTTGCGTAAACGTTATGTGATGTGTCAAATGCCAAGTACATTCTCTCCAAAATGAAATTTCTCTTGCTAAAAGAAGAGGGTGGAGGGGGACGGGGGTGGAAATGGGCAGAGGGAAGAGATGTTCCTGCAGATGCCTTCCTTTTTACTTCTCTTTGATACTGTATTATAGAGATGAACTCTTACTGAGTGTGATATCATGATGAAATCAAAGCAAAGATGATAATATCCACCTTCAGATGTGTGGGGGTAACTTTGGATGAATATGTTTTCTGTTGGTTCTTATATTGTTAATGTTCCACGTGTTGAGGTGTGTTTTGTTGGACATGTATTTTACTGAAAGATAGTAATATAGAAGCAAATGAATATCCTGCATACTTACAGAAGGATTTTCCCAGAGGCCTTGTATTGAATGGGATCCTGCCCACAATTAGCTCATAAACTTGAATCCTTTGTTAGGGATTCTTTCTCATTATATTTTCTAATCATTTCAGTTATGGAACCCTGTTGTATGAGATGGCCCTTCTAATCCATGTAAAAGTATATTGCATGTTACTAAAGGAGTATTGAATATTCTTAAATGAACTCCCAAGGGTAGCACTTAAATAGGACCCAATGGGTATTTTGTTTTGTTTATTCATTTTACTTAGGATGTTTTCTCCTGAAAATTTGGTCTTGCTTTTTGCTAAAAAGAACGGCTTTGTATTGTTTATTTGAGAGGCAGTCTTTCCTAATCGATTCTGCTGTCCAGGACTTTACCAAACTGTAGATAAATAACCTTTTTTTGGACACAATGTAGAAGAGGAAGAAGGGAAAAAAAAAAAAGATTGACAGTGATTTGATGGAATAGTTTATTCTGCTGAACTCCATTTAAAACATTCACCCTATGCCATTAAATTGATTTAATTCTTGCTAAGGAAGGAATAGTGCCAAATTCCAGCTTTAGAGATTTAAATATCTTGTGAAAATTGGTAGGATGGGTAGTATTATTGGCATGCCATCTGTGTGTTTGTGTGTGTGTGTGTGTGTGTGTGTGTGTATTCTTAGGAGTATTCTAGATCAATCACTATTTCTCGTTTAATAAAAACTCTTACTGTATTTTATTCCCTAAGTTGAAATATGAAATTTTAGAAATGTCCAACATCTTACTTATCAGTGGGACAAAATTACAGCCCTCCATTCTTTTTTTCTAGAATTTTTATTTTAAAGAATCTTCATCCTGACGTTATAGACTGCTAAGAAGCTTTGTAGATGCTTACTACCTCTGTTGCTTAAATAAATGTGTTTAGGTGACTGGGACTTAGCCTTCAGCTAGGGACCGAGGATTTCAACATAATGCTTCTAGAAAAACATGATATTATCAAAGGCTCCTTGTTTTTCTCCTTCTTCTCCTTCTCTTCCCTTTTCTTCATGGGTCATTCTTCCTCTGGAAGTTGTTTCTAATGCCAGGTCCACACAGTCAGACCCAAGTGACAGAGTTGTTATCAGCTGGACCATGCGGACTTCAACCCGGTTTTCCTTGAAGAATGAATTTATGTCTCATCCAATTACATAATTCATCTTGAGAGGTGACTTTCTTAAAAACCTACAATACATAGATAGGACTGTTGATGCCAGTGAACTTTATTAACTATTTTTTTTAAAACATCTTTTTTTTTTTTTTTTTTTTTGCTTTTCTGTTTAATGTCGTGCACAAAGCCAGAATTTATGGTTTCTTTTCAGAGCACCATAAAGAGATGCTAGGAAAAGCCTGGATTTCAAACTTGCCTATTTTAAAAAGCCATAAAGACAGGTAGATAGTTTTACCTTGGGTCCAGTGTAATCAGGGATGGAGATCAAGAGGCAGGCAGCTTTACTGATTCTTCAGTTTCAAAAGCAAGATAGATTCCTAATCTCTGATCTTATTTTTGTAGAAGTCATTTAAATGTATAATATAAGCATATCCGTACCTATTCATTCACATTTCTATATAAATGAGTTGAATTATTTCAACCTGACCTTTTTTTAAGATCAAAATCTGTATCTGAAAAAGATACTGATAAGTGATAAGTGGTGCTTGGAACCTTAAATAAAGTGTATTCTCAGTAAGGCGTTTTCAAATTACAATGCAAAACCCATTAATAGAGATAATTAACAGTTAGCACGTGCTTTTGTATCAACTCAATCAATGACAAATACTAAGCCCATGCCAGCTAATCTTGACTTTCAACAGGAAATTCTGTCTAATGTTAACAGCTAATAAAAAATAAATGAAGAACTTGCCAATTTGATTTGTGGTTTGGTAGGTGATATCCACAAATTTGAAGAGCCACTAATGGTTGTTTTTTAATGATGCTAGTTTAGTGGTAATAATTATTACAAAATGTTGTTTGGTTTTCCAAGGTCTAACATGAGCTTGACTGTTCTGGAAAATGTTAAGGTTAATTAACTAATGTAGATACAAATCAAATTCAATTACTTAATTATAACCCAATAACAATACTTTTGGAGGAGGACTCAAAAGATCACGAGCATTTACTATTACCTATTTAAAATACAGAGTTGAAAGATGAGGTGTGTGGGTTGGAAAATGCATGGAATATATTGCTCAACAAATCAGTTTCCTGGGGGTTCCTAGCTACAATAATTTATTAATCAATGGATCTGTCCAAAATTGATTTTGCTTTAATGACTATTATGTTTTCAGGTATGATTGTGACTCTTATTTTTATGTTGTTAGTCACTATACAGTACATCATTAGTTTTTGATATAGAGTTCCATGATTCATTGCTTGCGTATAAAATGCAGCGATTGTGACTTTGTTAAGTTTAGAAAATACGATATGCAAGATGTCCCAACAAATATAGCTATTTGACACTCAATATTTATATTGCTTTTTCTGGAGAAAGAAACAGAAAAGAAATAAAATTTCAGTATTATATAGGCTCAATGGCATTATTATTATTATACTCCAGGAAGAAGAAATACTTTGTTTTTGCTACCTATATTGCCAGTATTCTATTCTTGCTCTATAGAATTCCAGGGAGTAAAGACCTCGCTTTGTAAGAGAGAAGTTCAGTTTGGAGAGTAGGACAAATGTATAATGCAAGAAAGCAGCCCGCTGTTTAAGGAAAAAAAAAAGATGAAACAAAAATTGTAAGAAAACTTCAGGTGGTCAGAACAGAAGAATAATTTTGTATCTTTAGGGGAATCAGAAATGATGAAAAGCACTACAGAAAATAATGCTAGACAGGAAAGGCCATTAGTACATATTTGAATTCAACATACTCAAGATTTACTTTATGGAAGAAGAATTTTATTTGATACATTTAATCTATTAGAATGATGGAACCATGATTTTATACTGATATAAAACTTTCTTAGGTAATATGCTGATGTAAGAAATTTAGATGAAATGATTTTAGGATTTTAATGGATTTCTGCTTTGGTGGATTATCTTCTCAGACTGCAATATTTGTCTCTTCTTAAATCCAAACCACATGTAGTATCATCTGCAAATCTAAATTATAAGTACAAGAAGTGTTTTTATAAATGCATATATTTTCATGAATGCAGAACTATTACAAACATAAGGCAGGGTAATAGCCAAAAAATATTTTGACTTCCCATTCAATATTGCCAGAAGCCTAAATTGATTATGTGCTGCAGGGTTGTTTACTATGTCAATCAGATTGCCATGTTTACTGTGGTAATCTCATTTTCCCACTGCTGATTAGAGTTTCGGGTTATAATATAGTTATGTAAAGAAGTTTTATCTTAGCAAATGAGAAGATATCTTAGTTCAGACACACTGAAGTGTTTAAATTATGGACTCTTTTCTGAATCGTCATTCAAGGTCATTCCAGAGGGGGATGATTGCTTTACTTGGTTAGGGCTAGAATAGAATTCCTGTACCAATCACTCTGCACATGCTTAATAAGCTACTGATCTGTGCCCAGTACTGGGCTAGTTATTACGAAGGGAACAGAAAAAATCTATTCCTTATACTCTAAAATGGGAGATGATGAGATAACTCATATTTTGAAAGGGACACACACCATTATGAAGACACGGGGGACACAGTAGAACTCTAAATTTTGGACAAAATATTTGGAGTTGCTTTTGAAGGACAGAAGGCATAACCAGAGAGAAAAATGTGTTTTTTAAGATGGAGTAGTATCTTGGCAAACCTGAAAGTATGGACCATTTCACTAAGTAGACTGGATGGTTATCAAACTGAATGAAAGATGCAATGAACAGTGATTTTCTTTAATGGGATTTTAGATCCTCGTGAAGGTATTTAAATTAATCTGAGTATATGTCCCTTTAAGCTAGTCACAGAAGAGCAAACACCTAATGATTCTACTTATATGAGATAGCTAAAATATTCACTCCTAGAAACAGAAAGCAGAATTGTGGTTGCCAGAGGCGGGGTGGGGGGGAAGGAAGGGGTTCAAATCAGCAGGTATAATGTTTCAGTAATGCAAAATGAATTAGTTCTAGAGAGCTACTGTACAACAACATTGAGCCTGTAGTTAGCACTATTGTACTGTGCACTTAAAATCTGTTAAGAGAGTAGAGTTCAGGGTATCTGGATGGCTCAGTGGGTTAAAGCCTCTGCCTTTGGCTTGGGTTGTGGTCCCAGGGTCTTACTTGCGATAGAGCCCCGCATTGGGCTCTCTGCTCAGTGGGGAGCCTGTTTCCCTCTCACTCTCTGCCTGCCTCTCTGGCTACTTGTTATCTCTGTCTGTCAAATAAATAAATAAACTCTTAAAAGAAAAAAAAGAAGGTAGAGCTCATTAATTAGGTAAATATAAATAAAAGAGCTGATCTACTTTTAAAAAAAGAAAATGCTCAAGTGCTTGTCCCTCTCTACCAGATTGCCTCTTGTATTTCTAAAGAAAATTTACAAGATTTCTAATAACATGTGGTCTAATAACATGCACTTTGTGAATTAGTGGTTGATCTCTAGGGATGCTTTTGACTTACCTGAATCCTGTTCCCCCTTGAGCTGCCCTTAACCCATTGCACCTCCCCCTTTTGTCCCATTTTTTCAGGGTTAGCAGGGCACAGCCACCCTCTTGGTAAAGACTGAGCATGTTTTATACTAAATTGTTGAAGTAGGAAGCAATTTTCTTTTTTTCTGAGGACACTGGTAACCCGGGGAAGAGACTTAGGCATGCTTAATTCCTTTGAATGAGCAATCTTGAGGGTCTAACACCTATGGTGGGGTTATTTGTTGTTATGCTGCTCTGTCCTTACTAGCTCAGGTGTAGAAGCCTGCCTGTGGGTTTCAGTGTATTGAGAACAATAGAGGCTTTCCCATAAAATATCTCCATCATGTTCTGTCGTGGTTCCTGACATCTGCTCATGGGAGATACATTCTGGGGGGTTGGGGAAGCTGTTAGGCCGCTATTACATTATACACACCACGCGATTCTTAAGTGTTATCCTTGCGAGAGGATAGAACAGAAGTGGCTTTGGGCCAGGTGGCAGGAAAGAAAGAGAGGACAGCCAAATGTAAGGTGGGTGAGTGGCACTAGCCATGATCTTTGTAACTGCTCAGGACGAGCCCACAGCAGGGAGCCCTGTGGAAGGTGCCGGCCAAGGAAGCAAGAGACTGCGGCAGCTAGTGGCTTTAGCTCCTGGCTTCCCACACTGCCTTGTGCTTTCTGCTCTGATAGTGGGGAAGTCCAGAAGGCCCTGGGAGGGAATGCAAGCCGTCAACAATATGGGCAGAATTAAAGGAAATCTCCTCCTTCGCTTCCTCTCCTGGCTCGACATACTGCCTACGTAATGCCCATCTATTTGCCAAAGGTTGAGCCAGCCGGGGCTCAGTCTTCTCTCAGGCCCATACAGCTGTCTCACTGTAGAGCCAGGCGAAATAAACAATGCCTTTTCATTTCCTGCCTTTCTCCTGAGGATTTGTGCTCTAGATGACATTTTCTTTCCTTCTTATAATGTCTCCACAGGGTCAGATAGGGGAATAGACATTGTGTTCTTCGGGGACAGCAGAAGAGAGGGAGGCAGGGGGCAAAAACAGAGCCCAGCACAGAACTTTGCCTTTCAGGCTGGTGTTCATAACAGGGCACTCAGGGAAATTTCCTTACACCTGGTGATTCAGATAGTGATGAAGCAGCCTGGGATATTTTATTTCCAGGAGGCTGAGGCATGGGGGATCTGGAGTTCTGGGTACTCTTGAAGCCCTGCAATGACCCTGCAAACTAAGACCACTCCACTTTTCCATGTTAGACTCCCTGAGATAAAGATGGACTTAGAAGGAATTCAACTTGGATTCCATACCTATGGTTGAGCTCTACCTTGGTTTCCTCCGAGCTTCGTGATTTTCAGGAAATGACTTGCGCTCACCTCACCTGTAAAATGAGGATGACAGGGATAGATGGTGGCGGGGTAGTGGTGATTGGGGTGGTGATGGTTGTGATAGGGGCAGGGTGGAGGACGTGGATGTGGTGGTGGTGGTAATGGCGTTGGAGGTGGTTTGGGATGTGATGGTGGTGGTGGTAATGGTGCTGGTGGCGATGGTGGTGGTCGTGCTGCTATTGGAGCTGATGGTTTTAGAGATGGTGCTGGCGGTAGTAGTAGTGGTGGTGTTGGTGGTGTTGGTGTTGGAGCTGGTGGTGATGATGGTGGTAGTTGTGGTTCTGGTGTTAGAGAGGGCGGTTCTGGATAGGGTGCTGGTCAGGAGGTGATAATGACGGTGGAAATGGTAGTGGTCTGAGATGTGTTGGGAGCCAGGTTTCATGCTGTTTTTCTTACAATGTTCATTTGATTTCATCTTCACAACTGTTAGCTAGGTGCTTTTATACTGCTTTCACAGATGGAGAACCTGAGGCTTCACACAGCTAATAGGGATGGATCTAGAATTTAGCGGTAGGGCTGCCTGACTATAAAATCTGCAGGGCTTCATTTGGGGTGGTTCTCCTTCTGAACAACTTTCCCAGGTGAGGATGAGCATGTGGGGGGGAAGGGGGCGGCTTTTAGTGTGGTCATCTGGACTGCAGCATCTACTCATGTGGTTCTGAGGATGAGAAACTAGAGCAGCGGTCTGTGTTTTCTGGAACTGCTGCACATGCATGAACCACACTGTACCCCACCCCCACTCTCTGTTAACTCAGAAGCGCCATGAGTAAGCTGACTGCGAAAGGCAAGAACATGCTAATGGTATAATCCTTCCATGTACCTGACCTGTTCAATTATTGTCTATTCTTTTGTCCCTTGTGGTATTTATTTTCACTTTGTGCCTAAATGAAAAAGAAACTTCTTTATTAGTAGCTATCTGTCATTGCCTGCACTGGCCTTGTATGGTGTAACTTCCTAACAAGGCTGAACAGTGAAGGTAGCTTTTCTTCGTTCTTAAAATAGTAGTTTCTTGGTCGATCTTTCTTATGTATGTTACAAGACAATGTAAATTAATGACGACAGAGAAGCATTACCAAAGGATGCTTGTTACCTTGTCAGCACAGCCAACAGCTTACCAAGTTCAGTTCTTGGTCCCCCCAGAAATGGTAAGAATTCTTGGTTAGGAAGTTTTCTAGAACAAGGGACGCATGTGACAGTTCCTCTGATACAAATCTTCTCAAGTGACATGGAAATTTTAGATACTTTTTAAAAAGCCCAATGCCAAGTCACTCTTGCTTCCAAACTATATTTTCCCTAGGGGACAAGAACAGTAACAAAGAAAACTTCTACTTAAAATCAGATGACTGTCAAATGATAACTTGCATACACTCTATACAAAAATCAGTGTTCAAGTGTGTCTGTCACTACTTTGCTTTTTGAATAGTTTTATTTTATTTATTTTTTTAAGTTTTGGAGGTGAATTATTGGTCTGTTCGGAGTAAACTTGTTGTCAATGTGTTTATAAATATAATTAATTATAACCTCTAACAGAAGCCCCCAGAGGTTCTCTTTCAACAGGGAAGTTTTCTCTTACAACACATACACACGCACTCATTTACCAAGGTAAAGGTGAGAAAGTAAAATTAAGTCCTGTTTACATAGAGCTTAATATTTAGGGCACAGTTAAAAACAAAAACAAAAAAAAACCCAAAAACCAAAAAAAAAAAAAAAAACAATTCTCGGAGGGTAGCTTTCATTCTCACATATAAAATGTTATAAACTTGACACAGTTTTAAAAATGAGCTATTTAGTTCAAGGTGTGTATCTCTGAATGTGAGATTTAGGTATTAGCTGAAAGAGGGAGAGAGAGAGGAGGCAGAGAGAGGCGGGAAGGAGAGGGGTCAGAAGGGGGAAGATTGGGGATCAAGAAAGGGGCAGAGGGAATGGGGGGGAGGTCAGATGGGGGCAGAGAGGTGTGGTGACGGAGGTGTGGACACTGAGAAGGGAACAAAAGGAGGAAGCGAGGAGAGAGAGTGGGAGGAGGGGAGGGAGAGGGACGGGGAAGGGGAAAGAGGGAAGGAAAGAGAAGAGAGGCAGAGAAGTACTTCCAGGCCGAGGGAGGAGGAGGACAAAAGGGAGCGGTGGGGAGGCAGGGGCAGAGCCAGGCTCAAAGAGTAAGGAAAGGGAGGGGTAGGCAGGTAAAGAGCCAGGAGGGAAGAAGGGAGGCAGGCAGAGGGACAGAGACAGATACAAAGAATTTGCCACCCTGATTAGATTTCAGTTATTACTAAAACGAAGTGAAGCCTGAAATTAGTCCAGATTCTTGCTCAAGCAAACAAAAGGCAGAAGGAGAGTACGAGAGTAGACAGGGGATTCACTCAAGCTGCTGCTTTGTTAAAAATAGACAACAACTTTGTCCTTGAAACCAAATGTATGTACAGTTGCCTCAGGATGTTTGGGAAGCCAGAGGAAGCTTATGGAATCTTCTTAGATCTGAGAGAATGGGTAGGGGCGCTACCTTTTCACCGGTTCCTGATTTCAGCAAAGGTTTGAGGAGCACCTGTTCTGTGTCGAGGTCGTTGCAAGGTTATGGAAGAACAATGGAGACAAAGATGTGGTACCATGGATCTCACGTCCCTGAGGTGGAGATGCGGATAACTCAGTCAAACACTAGTGCGGGTGTTTCACTACCCCGTGCCTTCTTTCGCATTCTCTCGGCACTCTTAGTATTGATGGGGCTCTTGCTGGTGGTTAGGCTGAGAACAAATGATAATGAGCTGGCAGCATCACCCGGCCATGGCCACCTCTGACAGCAGCAACCCACCCAGTGCCTGCTCTTGGTTCACAGAAGTGATGGACTCAGAGGGGTGTGGTGTAAGGAAAGGAGGCCATATTGGTTTCACTTGGCTCGCACTGTTTCCTTATCCTCTGCATTATTGAGGGAGCTTATGCCACCCCGTGTGAGTTCTTCTCCGAAATGATATTATATTGAGCATGAACGAGCAAGGCTATTACAGACACCATAGCTACCTAGCCCAGCGACTTGCTGGGGCTCGGTGCCTTCAGGGTCTTGGACTCTGGTAGGCTAGCATCTCAGAACATCCTGACGTGCTATTGAGGGAGGACACCCAGATTTCCAAGGAAAGACTGAAAGCTGTGGGAGGTCTCTTTGAGTTGCTGTTAATACGGACAAAAGGACTCTATATGGATGAATTCTGGGATACGTTTAAACTGTTGTATTATAGGAAGTGATTCGTCTGACCCACACACAGTCTCTAATAGAATGGTAGAATATGAACAGTATTAAATAATGTATCAATAACACAATCACTATAAACATGACTATAGATAAAATATCAAGTATCCTAAAATAATCACATAAAGCATATCAAGTCCTCATCTGGATGGGTACCTGACAATATCTATGGCCAAAATATCCTGCAAAACTTCATTGTTTGAGTGACAGGCATATTCTGTAGGTTTGAATTCTTTCAGGAAAGGAGCATCTTTCCTAATATCCCATAATCATTCTTCCATAATCATTGTATACTGTGATCTCTTAAATTCATCTGTTTTTGTTTGGGTTTTAATTTAATGACTCATTTCTGCATACGGAGCCCTCGAGATATTTCGAGGTGGATCTGGGTCTTGGGCCCTACAGTAAAGTGTTCCAGTCTTCTGGTCTACTGAGTTTTGAGTCCTTGCATGTACTATATATATATTTATTACATATGTAACATAAATATAGAAAATATATTTTTTCCTTTTTTTACAGGGCATCAGGGAATCAGTGCACCAAATTCTAACTATGTGCACTTTAAATTTGTTGCTTCCCAAACTTGCACATAGAATAAGTATGCATGGTAGGTATTCGTGGTGGACACAAATGACAGCCTTACAAAGTCAAGTGCTTAGCATCTCGCTTGGTGGATGGGTTTCCTGACAGTTGTAATGGCCACCCATGGGCATCTTCTGCAGTGATGTAATGATCTAGAGCACAGGCTCTGGGGCGGGATTAGCAGGGGTTTAAGTCCTCCTTCTCACTCATAGACTTTGTAAATGCATAAATGTTTAGCCTGTTTCCATTTCAGTTCCATCATCTGTAGCATGAGGGTAATAGTACCTATTATAAAAGATTACATCCAGTTAGCCAGTACCTGCCTTATAGTAAGTACTTAGTAAATATTTGTTGCTATTGTTGCTGCTTTTAATTCCTTCCCAGATGACTGTGCGCACAAGTCAATTCTAGTCTTGCTGGGAAGTAGGCACAGGTGCTTCTCCTCTTATCTTCCTTTTCTTTAAAAAAAAAAAAAAAAAAAGCACCCTATTGGATTTTGTGATTCTGTTTGTATGGTGTGCATGAGTATTTGTGTGTGTGTGTATGTGTGTGCGCGCTGACATTTAAGGTAGGGGCACTCAAGGCATATAGTTTTCTTCTAATACCCTAGTAAAAATGATAGCTAGGGAAAGTGATCAAAATGATCAAAATTATAACAAGATGCTGTCCAGAGTGTGCGCCATCAATGAAATCAGCATTTTGGTGGGGAAGGCGGGGAGAAAAGATATAACGTGGAGCCTGGAGTGTTGGAGCTGCTGGGGAACGTGGGAACGGTCAGAGAGAAGACTTTTTCCTTTTACGTAACACTGTACTATTTACAAGGTGCCTGCATGTCTGTTTCATCTTCACACCAACCAGGCATTAGCACATCTATTTTAGGGCACGGGGAGTGCCAGAGTGATTAATACCTAATAGGGGCTCAACAAATGGTTTTTTATTAGACAGCAGAAAGCCAGAAGGAAGCAACAAAGACTTTTACAGATGGGAAATTTAAGTTCAGAGAGTTAAATGAATTGTTCTAAGCGGCAGGACCCAAACTGGAAACTAACTACATGGACAGCTCCTCTGGTAATCCTGACAATCCCCCCAGCGGAGTAGTCTAGGACTTAGCCTGTGGCTCTTTCCTAAGCAAGTCCAGCTCCTGAGAAGCTGCCTGGCTGGGTACCCACTTACACCCACAAACCTTTCATGGTGTCTATTCACCTTATTATCCTTTTGAAGAGTATTTTAACAAGTTTCCTTTGGATTGGATTGTCCAAGGAGAGAAAAATGTGTTGCATTTTGATTCCCTGAGCCCTGCATCTCTGACTCAGAGGAATGTCTTTGGTGATGATAGAAATATGCCTGAGAAGTTTTCATAAGATGTACTGAGTCATTCAGGATTAGAGTTGGGGGGAGGGTTATGATTGAAACAGTAAGGATAATAATATACTGTATCGAAGTAGTGGGATGTTCACTTTTCTTCTATGAAATGAAATTCCTCATGTGATACTGCCAGGATCATGTTCTTACTCTTAGCCCAGAACAAAAAGGTGTGTGGAATGGGTGATTCCTGTTCCTTTTGCTGCCTTAAAAGAAGCCTGTTTGGTTAGCAACTTACCCATGAATCCTCCTCATACCTGACATGCCACTGTGGTCCTTATTATCTAAATTGATCTTTATTCCTCACCAGCTGTGATACTGCATACATCCATGTATTAGTGGACCATTTCATTCAACATAAATCTGTTTAACTTCTTTTTTTTTTTTTAAGATTTTATTTGTTTATTTGGCAGACAGATATCACAAGTAGGCAGAGAGGCAGGCAGAGAGAGAGGAGGAAGCAGACTCTCTTCTGAGCAGAGAGCCCTATGCGGGGCTCAATCTCAGGACTCTGAGATCATGACCTGAGCCAAAGGCAGAGGCTTTGACCCACTGAGCCACCCAGGTGCCCCCAAATCTGCTTAACTTCTTAATTGTGGCTTATTTTCTGCTTAATCTAGAGATTTGAAGAATATCAGGAGAGTCGCCACCCCTTTTTATTTTTCCCCAAACTCAGAATTTAGTGGTGGAATAAAAGAAATATAATTACAATATAAAATGACATAGTTCTGGGACACCTGGGTGGCTGAGTCGGTAAGCGTCTGCCTTCGGCTTAGGTCATAATCTCAGGGCCCTGGGATCAAGCCTTGCATTGGGCTCTCTGCTCAGCGGGAAGCCTGCTTCTCCCTCTTGCACTCCCCCCTGCTGTGCTCCCTCTCTCTCTGTGTCAAATAAATAAAAACATCTTAAAAAAGAAGAATAAAGTGATATATTTTTGATGATAGCAAGATATACAAAATGCCACAAGAGTTCAGTAACTCTGGTCGGTAATTTACTACTTTAATTTGTCTTCTTTCCTTTCTTTTTCTATTTTTTAATGATTCAGGACAAGTTTGTTATTAAAAACAACAACAACAACAACAACAACAACAAAAACCAAAAAAAAAAAACAAAAAAAAAACCAGCAACAAAAACCCAACTGAATCCTCTCAGTAATTGTGGAAAATATGTGGAAATCTCATCTGAGCCGTCTGGAAATGTAATAAATTTTTTTCACAATTATGACCCTACTGGATATTCATAGCATGTTGACCAATTCCTTGGTGAAAATAATTCCTAAATAAACATGGTTCATCTGAATCTGTATTGGTGTAGGACAGACGGGGTCATCAAATTATATTAAACCTTCCTGCAAGAAATTTCAGTGTGTTAAAATCCAGTTAGTGAAACTGCTTCTTCTGAATTTATTGATAATATAAATTCTGTAAATAAACATATTTCCCTGAAGTCAGATGCACAGTCTAATGCAACTCAGTAACTAATATAGGACATAAATCTGTGTTAGGAAGGAAATAAAAGCACTTAAAAATGGATTTTTTACTATAGTAGTTTTACCGAGTACCTTGCTTTGAACACATTTCTATTTTTAAAAATTTTACCTTTAAACTCTTCAGCAAAACTTAATCCTAACACTTGCTTTAGAACCAATTAAACTTTATATTACACTGGATGTTAAGAAATAAATCTTGACCACATTTTTCTTTTTTTTTTTTTAAGATTTTTTTTTTAAATTTATTTGTCAGAGAGAGAGAGGGAGCGAGAGCAAGCACAGGCAGACAGAATGGCAGGCAGAGGCAGAGGGAGAAGCAGGCTCCCTGCCGAGCAAGGAGCCCGATGTGGGACTCGATCCCAGGACGCTGGGATCATGACCTGAGCCGAAGGTAGCTGCTTAACCAACTGAGCCACCCAGGCGTCCCTTGACCACATTTTTCTTAGTTAAACTCAGAAGTCCCAGTGATGGCTTATGGGCCAGTCCTCCCCAAGTCCCCACTCTTCTTTCGTATTAAAGTCTGTTGCATTAAAACCGGGGACAAGATGCAGAGCCAAGAGAGCCTGCTTTGCATTATTTCAAGAAGCAGTCAAATATCAACAGTCCAGGAAATTTTACAGTGCTGATTTACAGACACTACTTTACCTTGCCCCCTGAGAGAGAAGTTGGTAAGTTAAAATTTTCTTTTGGGGTCCTTTACTTTTTCTATCTCCCTTGCTCTATTGGAAAATGTACTATTTAGGGAAAAGCTAGATTTTGATCACTTTCTCCCTGCCAGGTGTATGGTCATTACTAAAATAAGTAAAGAGTTTAATGCAGAGGACAATGGAATGCGGAAAGGAGCACACATGTTTGACCTGAATCCTCAGACCTAGCTCTGCACTAATCAGATCCAAGACTTTGGGCAAGTCATTTCCTTTCCCTGAGCTTCCATTTTCTTGAAAGCAAAATCAAGGAGTTGAAGTAAATGTTCAAGGTTTTCCTCTATCTTGAAAATGGTTGTTGTTGTTCTGAGAGAAAGCATTAAAAAAATCACCTAACACTGAATAAGACTTATAGTCAAGTATGAGGAAACTTAATTTATATGTGTGTTTTTAAATCACTCCTTGCCTTAGTTTTCTTGACATAAATTTTTATTGAAAAGAAACATGTGGGGGGGGGGGGGAGTCCTGGGTGGCTTAGTCAGTTAAGCATCTGCCTTTGGCTCAGGTCTTGATCCCATGGTCCTGGGATCGAGCCCCATCAAGCTCCCTGCTCCACAGAGAGTCTGCTTCTCCCTCTGCCTGCTGCTCCCCCTTCTTGTGCTCATACATGCTCTCTCTGGAGTAAATAAATAAAATCTTAAAAAAAAAAAAAAGGAAAAGAAACACATTGAAGGACAACAAATGATATAAAAAAAAAACAAATCAGAAAAGCTTACATCCTTTCTTAGGAAGCCCTATAAATTTCTGAACTTGCAAAATTTTATATGTCCACTGGATTGATCTGGTAAAGGGGTCATACCAAGTTTATTTTTCAATGTCTTAACGTATATTGACATTCCTGTCACAAGGTATCTAAGGAAACCCCTTAATGCATTGTCCAAGTTGGAGCACTTTTTCGAGTAAAATGGGGCCCTATAATAATTTTGCAGGTATAATAATTAGGAAATACAGCCAACCATATTTTGACCACTATCTATGTGTGTGGTGTCTCAGAGAAGTAGAGATTGCTCTTCTGTTAAAGACATTTGTAATAAGAAAGCAATAGTCCTAAGAAATGAAAGTCTTTGATGTTTCTGTCTATTTGCATTTCTTGCCCACACCCTCTCCCATCTTTTTCAATGAAGCTATTCAAAAATCATCTTAGTACAACTTGGCTAGTAAACCCATCTGCTGGAATGGAGACAGATTTGAGGAATTAATTAGATTAGAGGCAATGGAAGAGGGAATCCATTATACTTAAACCACAACTCCAGTGGTTTGCTAGTCAAACCACATTGGCAGGGTTTTCCTTTTTTTTCACATGGATTAAATAATTGATTTTTCTCCTGTGACTTCAGGGAAATTGTAGGGTTGCTGCTGAAAAAGATCTGTAAGATTTTCAGTATGGTGTCTCTGTGTCACTCAAAAAGTTACCAGTTATGTCTTTAGGTTAAAAAAAAAAAAAATCTCTGATGTCCCTTCCAGCTCTAAAATGTAAATATTCAGCAGTGGTACACCTTCATGAGACCCCATGACCTGTATTACCTTACCTTGCTCTTAGTCTTGGTTGTCCAAGTGTCAAGAAATGCCTGGTATGCTTCTAATCTACCATGCCTCTTTAGGCCATCCGCATCAGCTTTTTCTTGCTGATGTCCACGGACATTCCTCAGGGATCTGTCCTTAAATACTCTTCCATTCTCTTCTACAACAACCATCTGAGGTAGATAGTCCATGCTCTTTGGCATTCTGAGGACACAGATCTGTCTGTGTCCTTTCTCCCTTAATATTGCCATCTGCATAGGGTTTTCTCAACTTGCTGCCTATTGTCCTCTTATAAATATACAGTATTACCTTTATCTAACCAAAAGCATGTTTCAAGATGGCTGTAGGAGTAGAAAAAATTATAAATTGATCCCTAGGTATAAACCAATTCATTTCTAATTGTTAGCTCTGTTTCCTCTAATATATATATATATTGACTTACCTTAAAGGTGTGACAAATGAAGCTTATTTATTGATTTAAGAAAAAAGGTAATGTGGCACCTCGGTGGCTCAGTAGGTTAAAGCCTCTGCCTTTGGCTCAGGATCTCGAGGTCCTGGTTTTGACCCCTACATTGGACTCTGCTGGGCGGGGAGCCTGCTGACCGCCCTCCCTGCCCCCCCACCCCCCTCTCCTGACTCTCTGCCTACTTGTGATCTGTCTGTCAAATAAATAAAAATCTTAAAAAGAATTAAATACTAAAAAAGGGAAAAGGTATTACAAAAATACATGAACAATGAGTGAAACTCCAAGAGACTAAAACAAGTCCTTACTTAAAAATAAGACTGTGGATGGAACAGAAAAGTAATTGAAGTTTGGAATATTTTAGTGAATGAAGTGCTAGGGAATTATAGATCGGTGAAGGTTTTGACAATACAGAGTTTAATATGAGGGAAAAATCAATCAGGCAAGAATCAGTTAGTTGCCCTGGAAATATTCAAAAGTAAAAGAATATCTGAGAGTTTTAATTGACCACAAGTTTGAAGTTACTCAGCACAGTGTATGGGTAACATGATGTAATGGTCTGAGTGTGTTTGGAATAAGTCACCTACACTGTCTCATTAAGACATAGGTGGTTGCTACATTCCATATGGGACCTTACATGAAAACAGATGTGTACAGGTGTTTGCATCCCCACAGTCTAGTGCTCTCTGAGGCTAGAACCTCAATAGTTCTCAGAGTTTTGATCTCAATATAAGATATTTTTTGTTCAATAAAATCAATGCCTAAAATAAAAGAGATGACTGCCATTTCAATCATGACTTGTTCTGTGTACACTTTGATTTGTATTTCATTTTATAAAATACTTGAAAGATATGAACAATGTTTTCATCTTGTAGAAATCAGGTGTCAATTTTTTGTTTGTAAATTGCTCATACAATTAGGGGACCATTCACACATTAGGTTATTTCTCTTCCATGATTGTCATGAATTTTCTTTTTCAACTGGTATAAAATGTAGTACTCAAGAAACACATTTTCTTAGCAGCTGTTAGGTGGTAAACTGGTATATATAATTACAGGCAACATGCAGTGAAATATCTCATCAAATGCTTACAATGGGTCAAGTCAGTTCATGAGAACATAACGCATCTTCTTCTATTGACAACTATTAAATTCCCACCTATTTATCTAGAAATGAGTAAATATAAATATCTGCCTTATAAACAAAGAAAGTTGCAATAAAACTTATTGACACACAGTACACCTTTGTATGCCTTTGAGTTCCTACCTAAAAGATGTTGATTTATAGCATGCTGTGCAATGATATTATATATAATAAAGCTTCAGACAAGCTATAGAACATGAGTGTTTTCACTTGGCCTTGATAGGAGACTCATGTGGTATTTGGAGAGAAGAAACATACAAGGCTTAAAGTAAATCCATGCTAGCAATACGTGAATTCTTCCTGGTTGTTTTTAATTAAGAAAAACAGGGATCCGGTTGTAAATAGATCATTTTAATAACCAACAATAATACCCAGAAGAAAAAAACCCACTCTATATCAGACTCTAATTTTTCAGAGGGCTTTTCAGTGGAATCACTAACAACAAAAGTCTCCATTGGTAGTTTTCTTCTCTAGTAAAAAGTATGTCTGCATCTTCCCAGTTGATACAGTCATTGTCGTACTCCATTTTTGTTGTGTTGTGACTGACTTATACCTTTGTAATTTTAGCAGCTGTGGTTTTGTGGACATGTTTGCTGGTGAATTTAACAGGAATTTCTGTAACCAATAAAATGACTGTGTTGTCTTTGATCTACATAGACATTAATGCCTAAGAAGCTATTTTGGCAAGAAATTATCTGAATCCCCCTGCTCTTAAAGTCTTGCTCCTTTCCTATGGACAAGAAATAGCTTCAGTTAAGGGTGATGCTCCCTCCAAGGTAGTGTTAAACTTGTAGCAAGGAGAGCTATCACTAGCTAATTATTCTTGACTGTAGCACAGTGTTTGATATATGGTAAACAGATAATCATGAAATAGACATAAATAGATGTTAATGTCCCTCTAAATTGAACAGCCTGGTGTTCTCAGGATTAAGAAGTAACACATTGATGAAAACCAGTTATATAGAGAGTAAAGTACACTTGATACACCCTCAGAATCATAAGCCACCTCACCAAGAGGGTTCTAAAAGTTCATAGGCAACGGTCACAGGTGTAAGAGATTGCTTTCTCCATGACTCTAATGTGTTCAGTCACATCACTAAGCATCTTGTGTAATATGAAAAGGATGGTATGGCCAGGAGGTGTATGAGTTCTGGAATCAGATGATTTGGTTCAAAACCCAGTTTATAGATTTACTTGGAAGGTGATGTGGGGCTAGTTGTTTAGCATCTCTCTGCCCCAGTTTCTCATCTCTTAAATGGGATAAATAGCTCTATATCAATAATTTTATAAGAAATAAATAAGATAATATGTGTAAAAACGTTAGAACCATGCCTGACTTACGGTAAAAATTCAAACCATGTTGACCATTGTTTAATTCCTGACTTTAAAATTATGTGGATATCTGTATAAAAATAATATGCCCCAAATAAAACATTCTTAAAAAGATTTTTATTTATTTATTTGACAGAGAGAGATCACAAGTAGGCAGAGAGGCAGGCGGGGGTGGGGGGGAACATGCTCCCTGCTGAGCAGAGAGCCCCATGCGATGGGGGGCTTGACCCCAGGATCCTGGGATCATGACCTGAGCAGAAGGCAGAGGATTTAACCCACTGAGCCACCCAGGTACCCCTAAAACATTTTCAAAAGATAAGGAGAGAATTGTAAATAATTTCACAAACCAGAGATGATTACCTTTTAGTATATGTAATCTTTGTTTTGCTCATGCAGATCTATGTTTAAAGTATTCTAACACAAATAAAATTCTTTAAAATAATATCTTAATAGTTGAATAATATTCTATTATATACATACACTTTTACTTAATGAATTGCTATTATTGGTTTTTGTTTTGATATTGTTTTCTCTTTTTACAAGTGTGTACACATCAATAAGTATATGTGAACATTTAAACATTTAACAACACTTGATATTCTTAATAGTTTAACAATGAATATTTGTAAAAGGAACTCTTGCTTGACTTCTTAAATTAATTCTTTAGGTCAAATCCTTAAGTTGGAATAAATAGACCAAAACATATAGCCATATTAAGGCTGTTAATTACTTTCACCTGGTTTAAGAGAATCTGTATCAATGTGCATGTCTAATGTCTATGCAAAATTTTCTGATGGAAATGATTATTTACTGGAAAACTTTATCAGTGGGGCACCTGGGTGGCTCATTCGGGTAAATATTCCACTCTTGGTTTCGGCTCAGGTCATGATCTCAGGGTCATGAGATCCAGCCCGACATTAGGCTCAGCATGGAATCTCCTTGAGATTATCTCCCTATCCCCCCCCCTGCCCCTCACCCTGCTTGCATTTGCTCTCTTTCTCTCTCAAATAAATAAATAATAAATACATAAATAAATGAAGTCTTAAACTCATCAGTGCTTATATATGGAAGTGTTAGCTTTAAGATTATTCTGCTGTTATTTATCGAGTGCCTACTATGTGCAAATTATTGTGCCACTCATTATCATCCTTTAAATTTGTTACCTTGAAAGTGTGGCTGGATTCAAATGTACCATTATTGTTCAGAAATCTTAAATTCTTCTCTTGAAAATTATTTTGAGAACCATAGATAATATGTTTCTTAAAAAATTCATATGGCATTATTTTACCCAATCATTCACTTTATTCAAAAGTCTTTGTGCCAAACAACTTTAGGCTGGTCCCCAAATCCAATCCAATCTAAGGAAATTATTATTTTTAAAAAATTATGTATCAAGCTTGAAACTATATTTCAGTATTATAGAATGGGAACATTTTGGTGTTAAAAAACCTCATTTTGAATTCAATTCCCTGGCTTTAGAGGCATAGTTAATTTAGTTATATGTTCTTAGACTCAGTTTCCTTTTCTGAAAAATCATGAAATTAATTAATTAATCAATTTATGAAATTAGTTCTTAGCCAAAGTGCTGGGATGAGTGTCTTAAGATAAGGTATGTGAAAATGAGAAATGAGAGAAAATGATATTTGATATTATTAGAAAATATTGGAGATAATTTGTAGAAGAGTTCACAGAGCGGGAAGACATGTTTAAAGGGCATGTTCGAATTATGATGATGATTATATTTATATAATAGAAAAATCTCACAATAATTCTACTTTCCACTGCTATTTTTGCAAAGAGGTATCTGCACAGTTTTATTCTTTCTTGTAATGCACATAAAATTAAACTATTGTTAAACAATATAGTTCTCCTTTACTAGTCATCATCTAGAAAGCTTTTGATGAAAACCAAATAAAATTACTTTCTGCGTGATCTCTGGAATTAGAAGTTAACTTCACCCTGACTCAACTGGTAACAAGTCCTATTGAAAGATTTTGCTGCGATTTCTGTAAATTGGCATAGGTTAGTGTTCTGATATTGATTTTTTAATTGCATCATTTTATTGACTTCAGAGGAGTACTCTCATAATCTAACAAAGCATCTCTAAAACTTACTGCCAAAGGCATTTGTGAAAAGAGGCATACATTCTTTCTTTGATTAAACCAGAAAGTTTTTATTTAGTAGGTTTCCTCTAGTACATCCTTCCACAGGTTGCCTCTTCATTTTCTCTTTCTTTTTTCTCCTCCCTCCCCTAACTCTTCTCACTCTTAGCCCATGGATGCTCCTATATACCGGGGCTGTTTTTTCTTTTCTTTTTTTTTTTATTTCTTTTTAGCATAACAGTATTCATTGTTTTTGCACCACACCCAGTCCTCCATGCAATCCGTGCCCTCTATAATACCCAACACCTGGTTCCCCCAACCTCCCACCCCCCACCCCTTCAAAACCCTCAGGTTGTTTTTCAGAGTCCATAGTCTCTCATGGTTTACCTCCCCTTCCAATTTCCCTCAACTCCCTTCTCCTCTCCATCTCCCCTTGTCCTCCATGCTATTTGTTATGCTCCACAAATAAGTGAAACCATATGATAATTGACTCTCTCTGCTTGACTTATGTTTTTCTCATGGGGCCAGCTCTTCATTTTTGGTGGTGAAGGCACAGGAGGTATGTGACAGCACCATTAATAAATGTGCAGCTGAGGGGTGCCTGGGTGGCTCCAGTGGGTTAAAGACTCTGCCTTCGGCTCAGGTTGTGATCGCAGGGTGCTGGGATCGAACCCTGCATCAGGCTCTCTGCTTGGCAGGGAGCCTAATTCCCTTCCCCTCTCTCTCTCTGCCTGCCTCTCTGCCTACTTGTGATCTCTGTCTGTCAAATAAATGAACAAAATCTTAAAAACAAAAAAAAGAAGTAAATTTGCAGCTGAATGTTTGGTTGATAGGCAGTTGTGAGACTGAAGGCAAAGCAGGAACAAGGCACCCGTACAGGGAGGAGAACATTCTCATCCCACTTCTGCTCTTTAGATTGGTAATGGCAACCATTGGACAATATGGCGCTGGAATGCATAATTTCTACTGTATTGTGAGTGAGATGATTTCTATTGTAATTGCTTCCCAAAACCCTGAGCATCTTACTTTTCTTATTCCTTTGCATCCTCCAGCCACATTATTTGCCATTACCTCCAACTTTTTTCTCCTCAGAAAGCTAGAGGACAGGGGGAGGTTGTGTTGTGAAAATGAGTATTCTAAATTGTTGATTACATCCCCACACAGAATAAACTGAAGCTCTGATGTGGTATTTTGTGGTCATGTTTCTGAAGGTTTCTGAATTTGAAAACCTTTGGGGTGAGGGGGTTTCAAATTTATTTTTGGCTAGCTGTTTGCTTTGGACAATTCTGAAGCAAGAGTTCTTGACAAATTGCCTAAGAATCCATTATCTTTTGGCTATGAAGTGAGGCAGAAACCCTGATTTTTCTATTGACTCCAAGTGTATTTCTAATCCTGAATCTGCAGATTTGTTTTCCCAATAGAAGAAAAGTGCAGAAAATAGCCCTGTAAAAAAATATGACAGGGCACTTAAAGGTGTTATTTTATTCAACGAATAGGCAATTTTAAATGAGTACCAGAAGCTGAACAGTGTGAGTGTTTCAGGGAGATTTGATCTCTCTGAGAAAAGTACTTTGCATTCTTTGCTCAGGGTCTCAAAAAGAGGAAGAATTTTATAGGCCTTTCTTGCATTGGTGTTTTGCAGTCATATCAAAAGTGATGTTTAAATGTAATCATTTACTCTGATTTAAACGTGTTATATAATTATAACATATTTTTCATTCCTGTGCCTTTGCAGTTAAGTTACCAAGGAGAATTCATATTTAAGGCATCCTGAGGCTATAAATTATTCCTTATCTTTATGTCTTTTAATCCAATATTGCAGTTTAAATGTGTTCCAATGCCGTATCTTTCAACGTAGCAGAATTGGTCAAGCCCAAGGGACAAGTAATTTATATTGCTAAACCTTGATCAAGCTCATGAATTTTAAGTATCTAACCAGAGCCACTCCAAAACACGGGCCTTTGATGCTGTTTTACCCCTTCTGTGAGCACGAAGACATGCTTCAATATGCCTGCCGTGGTTTATTAATTAGTAGCTCTGTCCCTTCAGTTCCCCTAGTTAGGCCACCTACTTGTCACTCTCTTATTTCCCAAAGCTGTCCTAATTGCTTTCTCCCTCGCCCAGATTCAGGCAGTTGAATTATGTCTTATTGTGTGAAGGGAATGTCCCAAGTACCAAAGCCCCATGTGGTTTCCAAAAGGAAATGTAAGAAAAAACAAACAAACAAAGCAATATAAGGTACAGAGTGGTGACTGGAGTTAATAATGTTATCTTGTATATTTGAAAATTGCTAAGGGTGTAGGTCTTAAAAGTCCTCATCGCTAGAAAAAAAAAAAAAAATTGTAACCGTGTGTGGTAGTGGATGCTCCCCACTCACTGTGGTAGCCATTTTCCGGTATGTGGTGAATCCCTGTGTTGTACACCTACAGCTAATGCATTGCTACAAGTCAGTTAGGTTGCAGTTTAAAAAATTCTTGAAAATCCTGCCCCCCAAAACAGATAAAAAACAAATGTTGATTAATTAAGGCCCAGGGCGGGGGGGGGGTGTGTTATCTGAGAGCCTGCATATTGTACAGAGAGCAACGTGAGAGAAAGACTATGAAGGGTATGAGTTTCGGATTGAATGGGATCTGAGTCAACCCTAAACAAACTTCCATTAAAAATATATTAAACCCAATATTTGACCCCCTAGACTATGTCAGGAGCTGGGTGTTTGGAACAAAAGAGAGAAGGGAATTTAGAGGGATGAAGGAAATATGGCCCTTTCCGTGGCTGACCTTATGGTATAGTATGAGAGAAAATTATTAAATTGTTACAGAGATAACATATTTGTAACTTTATTACTTATGGGATATACTACTTAGGGCCGGACACAGTTATTTGCCTCCACTTGTGAGTGAATAAATGGGAAGTGGTCAGTCATTACAACAGGGAAGATCTATAGCACAAAAAAGTCACCTCAGAAAAGACAGCAGACAAGATGGGCTCTTTGTGAAGAGAACTGGACAGAAAAGCAAAGTGTGACTCCTCTTGACTCTTCCCTCTGCTGAAAGGGACCATCCAGGGGAAGGTTAGGAAAGTCATTTATTTAAAATATATTTATTGAATGCATGCTAAGTGTTCCAAAGTTGGGAACATGGAGAAGGTCTTTGTGGAAAGAAAGCACCGCTTGTGGAGGCAGAGCAATTGAAATGCAACATGCCCAGAGCTGTGGAAGCTGCAGTTACAGAGCCTGGTGTTTTCCCAGGGTGGGGGGTATGAGGTGGGAAAGGTTCCACGGAGGTGAAGGATTTATGACTTCCTAAAATAGAAATGAAATGGACACAGGCAACAGGCAGGGAGAGAGCAAAGTGCCAAGAAAGGAGAAACCACTGAAATTTAGACATGAGGGAACTACAGATGGCATGGAGTTAAACATCTCCTTTCACAGATAAGGAAACAGTCTTAAAAGAAGACTAGCGAGTGACCTCCTAAGATCACACAGTAGGAACTGCCTAGAACCCAGTTAGCTTAACCTTCATCTACTTTGTGCATTTGCATGACGAAGTAAGAAAATTATGCAGAAGAAGTGGGAGAACACAGCACAGAGAGGAACTGACTTGTTCCTGTTTTATGTCTATGCAGTCAGCCTGTGACATAGATATGGGGACTGTGTATCATATGCTAACTTTCCTAAGTTTAAACCCTAAGTGGGAAATGTGGGACATTAGGTTCTTCTGTGGATGTCTCAGAGCTTCAGAGAAGTGACTCACCAAAAGGTTTTGCTGGGAACTAACAGAGGATGAGCTGATAATGGTTCCATGGTAGGCTTAGTAGAAATGCCCAACCACACCAAGTCTGTCTTCATGGCCAGGCCCTCAGAACCACACATGCAATAGCATTGGGGGGCTGAGCCCGTTGGCTTTCCCACAGCTCCCCCTCGCTGATCTCATCAGTTGGTCTGGGAAGACAATCGGCTCCTTTGGCTTACTAGCATACCCTCCACGCCCAGCCCTTACCACAGGGCACATGTTCACATACTTTTCTATGCTTACCTGTCTGGTAGTGAAAAGCCGTGGTCATTGATAGCTCTACAACCCCTTTCGAAGTTCTAAAATATTCTATTTGGCATTTGTATGTCTACTGTTATGTGAACATGGCTTCGGGAACATTCTGGCATCTTGCCAAAACAGTCACACATTCGCAAGGAATTAGAAAGTCCAGGAATGCACAAAGCTCCAAGAACAGTGATATCTTCTATTATCTTTAAATTGCATGTCAAGGGGAGCATGCTCTCAACGTTCTCTGAGACCCTACTTAGCATAATCTTTGGTTTATTTTATAGATTTTTAAGGAAATGCATTATTTAAAACCTGGGGCTTCTCTGTGTATATTTGTGTACATGCATGTGTTGTGATGATAACTGATGACAGATGAATCCAATATTAATTGCATTTTCCCATGAGTGGAGAACATCTAGGAACTCCAAGTTCTCTGTAGAAAGAGGATGATATAGAGGTAGCATTCAGTGATGTAAGACATATTGCATAAAGTAGTTTTGCCAAGATTGTGATAGTCTTGGAGAACTCAGTTAACAGGATTTTCAAACCCATACTAATTATTTTTGAGAAAGAGGACAAATTAATGGAAATTCAAATTAGATTTCATGTCAAAGTTTAGTAATACAATTGGAATAATTTGCTGCTAGTGTGTTACATGGATTGACCAGAGTAGAAAAAAAAAGTACAAGGGAAAACAAACAAACAAACAAAAAACCCACCTTTTAGCTCAAGTATAAACATTGTATTTTGTTAAAATTGCTAAAGATTGAGACAGTTGAAGAATTAACTCATCCTTCCCATTCTAATGCTTCTTAAAAGGAAGCACACCGGGGTGCCTGGGTGGCTCAGTGGGGTAAGCCTCTGCCTTCGGCTCAGGTCATGATCTCAGGGTTCTGGGATCGAGTCCCGCATTGGGCTCTCTGCTCAGCAGTGAGCCTGCTTCCCCTCTCTTTCTGCCTGTCTATCTGCCTACTTGTGATCTCTCTCTCTGTGTCAATAAATAAATAAAATCTTAAAAAAAAAAGAGACACGAGACACGCCCAGACCAATCATAAACCATCCTTGAAGCACTGCAATGCAATGAAAATGCAATGTAAAAAGTTGAAGTACCTTCTCTGTTGGAAATTGGAAGATGAACTGGGGCACGAGGTCTCGCAAGAATTCTAATTTGTAGAATGTGCTGGAAAAGGGCCAGCTGTTACATCATAACTCATCCATTTAAAAGATAACTTCCTAAAAACTACCATTTACAAGATAGGGAAACATCCATGTCCTTTTCATAAGCAATGTCTATTGAAGACATTGCTTGACTTTGATCTACAATGTTTCCCATATTTATCTTCTCTTGTAGTAATTGCTTTAGCAAATATAGGTATCTGGCCCATCCTAATGCTAAGCCACTAATTCTGCCCTGACACCTTCACCTAGCAACAAAAATGATATCATTTGTGCTCTGAAAATGTGGCTATTCTGTCCAACAATTGGGGTGTTTCTTACAGAAATTGAGCAGTATGTTTTCCTGGCATTTTTTGCCTTCCACCTATGAGAACTACCTCATTTACATCATTGACTCCATTTCTCTGTTGAAACGAGCTACATCCTATGGGCCTGGGGAAGAGGAATAGCATGGACTTGCTCAGTGGTTCAGTAAATTACAGAATTTTCATGGGATTATAAATCCACACACAGAGATAATTAGTTATCCATAAGCTTTCATCAGCTTCTGAGAAAAAGGAAAAAAAAAAACAGTCTGTCAATTGGTTGGATTTAGTTTCTCTATAAAACAAAAATCACCATGGCACCCTACTTTTCAGCATTCATTCGAACAGTAATGGGGTCATTTTTACACAGTCTGTTTAGCTGTTCAGCAACTAGTTTTCTGGTTAATTACACATTTCAAGCCAGGAAGCAAAGTACTCTCGCCAGCCTAAAACTGCTGAAACGCTTTAGTTCTACTTTCTAATCATGAAAATGCAGGAAATGTCACCGTAAGTCAGACCTGTTGGCCTCTGTGCCCGTAGTCTATTTTTTTTTTTTTTTAATGAATCTAGGGCTTGAAGACCAGTGAAAAAATGATGATTCATTAATTTAGTTACATATTTCTTGAATTTGTTTCTCCAATATGCACAAACTCTTTGGGCTATTGCATTTTTACAAATTTGATCGTTATTGCATAATGTGATATATCTTAATATGGCTTTTCCAATTTATCATATCTGTTTCAGAAAATTTATTCCTGAAGGCATCAGCTAAAACCACATATCACAGATGGAGTGGAGAAGTGATTTTAGTGTTTGCAAATGACTAAAAATAGTGTCAGGTTTGGTGATTATCAGCATACACGCCTAAGGACAAAAAAACAGAGAAAAAGATTTATTGTCAGATATGTATAGAGAGAAGCATTTCTCCCACTAATGACTGGCAAGTGAGAAAGCTGTAGAGAACTATATTAAAATTCACGGTGCTACTTTATCTTGATAATATCAGGTTAATATGTTCTATTAGATACCAGTGGACCTGTAAATGCATATTATCTTAAATTTACAAAGAGTTACATTTAAAAATAATCAAGTGAAATACTGATACAATATTCAAAAGCAACAAAAGCTTTCCACTTATTTCCTTGAGGGCACATATGGCCTTGTCAGGAGTTTATTTTTACTTCATAGCTATATATTCCTGTTTGCTTTCAGAGACAATGCTATTATTATTCATTATTAGTTACACATTTGTTTTGGATGCCAGAGTGCTTTCTATGAATAGGTTCTGTACTTTTTTCAATCTCACACAATAAATGTTCTTTTACTAGTTTGAAGCTAATGTTGAATTTCAAGCTAGCCCTGTATAAGCAGAGGAATAAGAGAGAGGAAATTATAACCGAAGGGTTTTCCAGATTACTGTGAAGATTGCTTAAAACACCCAGGAGTCAATGACTTGACTGTTTTAGACCAGTTAAAGGGTTCTCCTGAATTTCCTCTTACAGGGAAATTGAAGGCAAAGTCCTAAGCACTCCCTCAGTAGACAATAATGTCTTCCTCAATAGGGGAAACTGTGGCTAATGGGCAAAGGTGTTGGCTGCCATGGCTTGGGGGGAATGAGGGAGCCGAATCTGACTGGGACTCTTTAGAAGCCACTGAGAACGCTCCCTGGGCTGTTGACACAGCTAACCTTGGAGCAAATGAATTTCCTCCTTGAGTAATTAAGACTCTACTTTCTTCCTAATGCTTGAATTTATTGGGAGGAGAAATTTTTGCTTGGGAAAATGTTTGCTTTTGAATAAAGGGAATTGGCATGTTACACTGAATAATGCCAAATTGCTTGGTGTTTTTCAAACTTGCCTCGTTTTTAATGTTTTCTGTTCAGCAAGGATTAACTTTAAATACCAATTTGGATCTAAATTAAGTTCCGAAATGGTTTCATGTGGTGCTATTGATGTGTTTCGTGCATAGAACCTATATCTTAGAACAGTCGAGTGTCATTCGTGAAAGGCGCAAATGCCTAATTGGGGGAGAAATCCATGGCCTTAAATTTTGTGAACTGTGATTTGGAATAAGTCACAAGTAACAACCAAATGGTGCAGTTGTGTCCATAACTAACAGCAAAGGCTTTAGTCTGAGGGAGGCTTTTCCTGAACACAGAGTTTCAGGAGTGAGTAGGAAGGGATAATCAGGGTGAGTAGCTGAAGGATGACTCTGGACTAGCACCTGAAAGCTTTCTTTTTCACTTCCCTGTGGTGGGACAGGTAGGATGGAAGTGTGGCAGTGAGATGTGGTGAAGACACTCACCTGTGAAGGCACATATTTCTTTAGCACTGGAAACATGGCAGTCATAACTAGGGGAGAAATGAATACCAATCCTGGTCATGACAGATGTCAATGTGAAATCTGAGATTCTGTTAGCACCTATGTTTTACTCAATAAAAACCGAGAATGTACACCTAAAGCTAGAAATCCAGATGTGGGACAGTTGGCACTTGGATTTTCAGTACCTGAAATGCATATGATATTTCAACGGGCACTGACTTCTGTCTTTAGACATGACTCATAAACTCACAAAGATGAACAATTTTCACTCGTTTTAATGAATTACAGAGGCCTACAACCACACACACAAATTGTTGTGTCATTACATAGAAATAGATACAAATAGTTTCCATAAACATGGGATATGAAATTCAGTTAGTCAAACTTTATTGTAAATAGAAAAACCAATTGTAAATTAATTGTAAGTTAATTGTAATTACAATTACAAACTAATTATAAATAGAATCTGCTTTGGTTTTAGGGAATATTTTTCATTTAATGTACAAGGAAATACATGTTAGAAACTCAAAAGCTTTTTTTTTTTTTGCTAGTCCATTCATTCAAAACTAAATTCTTATAGTATGCAAAGAGTTTTAGTAGGCATTACAATGTTAAATTTAGTATGGGAGAAGAAATGTATATAAATATCTTTAATACAAAGAGTCATGATAAAAAATATCATGGAAGAAAAACAGTTAATGTGGAGATTTAGACCTTGAAAGATATGAGTAACATTCTAACAATCCAGATTGAGCAAAGGGAGTTCAGGAGTCAGAAAATAGCGTGAGCAAAGACATAAAGGCAGAAACACTTGAAGCATGTTTAAGGAATGGTTCTTATACAGTTTGCCTTAAGTTTAGGATCCTGGAAATAAGTGGTGTCTGGAAGATAACACTGAAGTGATTAGTTGGGCTCAACTTTTCAAAGGCCTTGAATGCCAAGTTGATTTTTTTCAGAGGGCAAGTGGCTGAGCACTTTTGAGCAGGAGTTTAAGGTGAGGTTCATGTTCTATGAAAGTTAATTTGATGGAACTTTAGTGTAGGTTTGTGTGAGTTGGATTAGAATTGGGAAAAAAAAAAAAAACTTGAACACCAAAGGAAGGCAGAATGGAAAGAAGGAATACACCTTTGCAAGATCCAATGGCATTTAGAGATATGGTAGACTAATAATCTATAGGGTTTGGCAACTGATTGGAAGTCAATTAAAACAAAACAAAACAAAAACAGGTAAGGACTAGCCAGAAAGGAGACTGAGGTAGAAAAGGGAATTTTACAGTTTCAGATTTGGATTTGAATCCGTTCCTGAGGGATAGCTCTACATGCAATAGCATTCAGAAAAAGACGCTGGGACGGAGGGCAAGCCACTTCAAAGCCAGGGTACCAGAAGATTCTTGATGCTGCAGTCTGAAATTTGCATTTAGAAACAGATACTAGCAAGTAAATAAATAAACAAAAATAAAAACAAAGTACAAAATGGGACATCTTATTTTGTGATTATGTTCAAATTTGTAAGAATCTCAACCTGAAATGCCACATTAACAGTTACATGCATTGCATACAACGAAGCACAGGGTCTTCACGTCTTTTTATTGCTAAATTATGTTCAGAAATGCAAATGAGGGATAGATGGAATTACTTGTCATCAGTGTAGTTGATTGTAAACTGTACAAAAGTGGGACTCTTCACTGGGTAGGAATATGGCCTCGCCTCCCAGGCTCCAGAGCCACTGTGGAATTGAGCCCTACCGCTAAGTAGTGAGTTCATCATGTAGGGAGGGAAGCCAAAGAACTGGTGGATAGGCGGATAGAACTCTGTGAATACAAACTTCCTTTAAAGGCAACATTCAGTTGTCAGCTTCATTCCCAGCTGGGCCCCCGGGGCTGGCCCCCAGGTAGGCACTTAGTAAAAACATTTGTGGAATCATTGCATAAACCATCCGATCGTGTATGGATTGTCAAACTTATAAAAAGAAATAATAAAAAGTCAATTTCCTGGGGAGCCCGGGGGGCTCATTCAGTTAAGCCTCTGACTCTTGACTTCAGCTCAGAGCTCAGGTCCTGATCTGAGGATTGTGAGTTTGAGCCCCCTATCGGGCTCTGTGCTTATTGTGGATTCTGCTTCAGATTCTCCCTCCTCTTCCTTCCTCTGCCCCTCCCTCACTCTAAATAAACAAATAAATACAACTTTTTTTTTTTTTTTTTAAAGGGCAATTTTCAACAGATACTGTCCATCATCCTTGAAGTTTATAAATTAGAAGAGGGGAAACATGATTTTCTGGGGTCCTGGAGAAGGTTGAAAATTTTACAGTTCTAGATAGGGGGAAAGGGCAGCTTCCCTGTATCCTGATTGGCCAAGATAACTTGGTTACCTAACTTCACTGAGCTTCAGTTTCTCGTGTGCGTGATGGGGTTTATTAGATCTACCGTGCGTGTTACCGTGAGGGTTAAATATATTCTATGTAGAGCACAGAGCACTGAAGAGGCCCTCGAAGAGAGCCACTGTTAGGATTTCGTAGCATGTCACTAGGAGGTGGAGATGGAATCAGACCATGGATTTGGATCTCTTGTCTTTCTTGTCCTGCAGCCTGTTGGCGATGCCATATTGTTTCCTCTCCCTGCCAAGTGGGAAAAGCTGCCCAAACCCTGATGTTCAACCAGGGCTTTCTTCAACAGTAAGCTCACTGTGCTCTCCAGCAGTAGGAAGTTAAGTGAGGATGTCAAACCCAAAGAAATAGGTCTTTTCTAAAACAGATATTTGAATAAACACATAGCAAAATAAAAACTCGACTTGGATTCACCAGAAGCCTCAGATTTGTTACCGTATCCCCATTTATTTCCTGCTGTTCCAGAACTGTCCCTTACCTGTCGTGTTCTTAGAGAGGGCTGGCAATACATGGAAGGGGGGGTTGGGAGGCAGCAAAGTAAGATGATTCAGAAGCTAAGAGAGGCCAAGATCTATCCTCTCTGGGGGACACTGATTTAGAGGTCAAAGGAAGCTCTCCTGGTGGTCAGTGCTTGAATTAGGCCCTTGATATCACATTGTTTGAGGAGATACCTTAAGTATTTAGGAATACTTTCTTGTTTCCAAAGCCCTTCTTGTCGTATTCATTCAGCGCACACCTGCCCCAGAGAAGCCACTCAGATACACAGAGTAGAAAGGCCATTAGAACACTTGGCCTGTATGAGAAGACTTGCAATCAAGTCTATCACTTAAGTTTGGGTGATAATTTCTTCATCTGGGAAATAGTGATAATTCCGCCTGCCTCCCAGATCACCGTGAGGTTTCAGTGTGAGGGTGTCTGTGTTTTGTAAACTGTAACACACATACATCCGTATAAAATACGAATGACTTCCTCACTGAGGATATCAAGATTTCTTGGGGGTCCCTCTCTCTCCCCTCTCCTGTGCTTCAGAGGTGGCTTTTCCCACTGTGTTTAATACTCCCAGCCCGTTTCCTGCCTTTCCTTATTACAAAGAGAATTGGCACTCTGGACCGTGCCCCCGATGCCAGCTGGCAAGTCCTTAGAAGGCAGATGCTCCGTTTCTGACATCACCACCAAAATCTCTCCCAGTGTTCAGAGAAGAGCCCTCCCCTGCCCCCTACTTGCGAGGGACCTGGTGCCTTTCTCTCCCATGGCGAGCTGTCCCTCCCCCTTCTTTCTTGCTCTGGCGTAGGCAACTCAGTCTCTGCGGAGTCTGCCAGCAGGAACACCCTCTCATTTCCTCCTTCCCTGCCTGCCTCTCCTTCTCCCCTTTCCTCCCCGTCGGACCCAAGAGAGTTTTACAAATGACCTTTACCCAGAGGCTGAGAGAAAACAGATGATCGGAAAAGAAGAATCCAATGAGTGTATGGTGTGATTGCAGATGACTTTGCCATGTTGCTAGGGACGTTTGGACTGGTGCAGCTTTGGTTTCCTTGGTGAATTCTCAGATAGCCCCGTCTGATTCCTTTGCTTTTTTTCTCTGCTGGATGTGTCTTCTCCTCAATTATCCACTGTTATCTTTCTGGTCTAGGCTCTGCCTTCAGCCTCTTTAGTCTGTTCTCCTTAAACTTAATATACCTACTTGTGCAACAGAATTTAATGTAGTGATTAGTGATATAGGTTGTTAATTGGCGATGGAATTTTTAAAAAAATGACAATTTTCATTTTGTCAGTTTTAACAGCTTAAAATAGCATCCAGTTCTTATCAGTGATTTTATTTTTTTCAAGTGTTCTGAGTAAAAGAGAGAGGGGCTATTACTGAATATTAGGGTTTCCCACAGTATAGCATTTTTGGAAACATCATAATTTAAGGCCCCTAGGGAACATTTAGATAGTTTTTCAGTGAGAGTCAGATAAAAATTGCAGTCTCTTTATTTTTTGAATCCAGACCTCGAGAGATGGGCCATTCTGGACCTGAGTGAAATTCCTTCAACAGATTTCTTCTCTAAGGGTCTGCAGAAATCATGCTAGAGTGCCCCTGATCTGGAGCAAAGTCCCAGGGACCACAACCAGTCTGCCATTGTTGCAGTCCTGCTGACATTGTTCCCCAAATGGCCCTGATCCACAGGTGGGGGATGTCAGGAGGACAGGGGAGGGAGGGTCTAACAAAACTCATGTCAGCCAATCTCGCCTTTGGTTTCCCCAAGGTATCTTGTTAGCCACAGTTTGCTGTTTCCTGTTAAGAGGCTCACGCTCATGGAGAATCTTCTAGCACTTCTGCAGTTCTGGTCTCACCTAGTCAAAGGGAATGAAGTCATTCTTGTCCTTTGCTCTTTTATACCCATGGAAATGTTAGCAAATAGAAGCAGACTTTCTAAATAGCAGCTAATCCCAACTGATGAATCTCTGAGAGATGTTCTCCCAACTGGCGTTCTGGGCTATTTGTTCCTCCGTGTTCCTCATTTCATTTGTAAAAGTCAGTTTTTTGAAATTTTTTCTCCAAATATGGATATCATATATCATATATATGTTTGCATTATGGTGGACTCTCTTGTTGTCCAACTTTAACAACACAGGAAAAAGAGATCTGCAAGGTCTAGGCCTGTACCATGCATGGCTACAGCAAAAACAGGACCCACTTGAACACATTCCTCCACCGCCCAAACCTACTCACAGGATAAATGTGTGCTACAATAAAAAAAAAAGGAGTGGGGGAGGTGCCTGGGTGGCTCAGTGGGTTAAGCCTCTGCCTTCAGCTCAGGTCATGATCTCAGGGTCCTGGGATGGAGCCCCACATTAAGCTCTCTGCTCAGCAGGGAGCCTGTTTCCTCTTCTCTCTGTCTGCCTCTCTGCCTACTTGTGATCTCTATCTGTCAAATAAATAAAATCTCTAAAAAAAAAAAAAAAAGAACAAATTAATAACTTCAGTGATGAAGCACGAACAGTGATTTGAAAAATCTAAATTTTAAATGGTAACGGGGGCAAGGACTTAAGATTGTGTCTCCTCACCCATTTTTTCCCCAATGAATAGTGAAAAAATAGTGACCAATAGGAGATTTGATTTATACATATATATGATTGCACACACACACAATATACACACACACATAAACTCTCCTTTCAGTGAACAGCAGTGCTTCCTTCTTTCGAGGCATTGGCTATGATGATAATACATATTGGCCTGTTTCTTGATAAGCCACAGTGACAGGCTTTGTAAACATCAGAATCTGTTGCTTTTTCCTAAGCCATTGACCAGTCATGATGGCATAAAGGCATTTGAAGAGCTTATGAGTATCACTGAAGCATAGTTTTTAACAGCAGAATATTGAAAACAACTAAATGTCAATGTGAAGATGGTTATGTAAGTTACAAGGAGAAGCCGTACAACCAGAGAATATAATATTCTAAATGGATCATTATTGACAAAAAGAGATAGTCACATTTTATTTCATGAAAAAGGAAGATAATACAATATTGTGCGTTTGTGATTGCATTTTTGTAAAAACAAAAAAGAGTATGTACATAGATAGGGAAAGCGCTTGGAAGTTGTGTTAACAGCTGTTAACCTTTGGTGGTATGATAATGGACATTTTTTGTTTGTTTATAAATTTTATAATGAACTTGTACTGATATTATAATTTTCCAAGTTATTTAAAATTTAACAACATACAGGAGAAAAAAGTAATTAGGGACAGGCAAGGGTCTAGATATGGTATATTTGTGAGCAACATAGCTCAGAAGGCCGGTCTGCTGATAGTGTTGATAGACTTCTCTGGAAAGCCAGCCAAGTTGGAGCCCAGCTTAGTCAGAGGAATTGAAAAAACAGATCAGGACTTAGCAAAGAGGTACCAAGGCACGCTCTTGAACCAGGAATCTGGTTTGGCTTGAAAATAAACTGAAAAAGAGACCACGTCTCCATATTTTAAGAGCTAGAAGACTATGGATGTTGCTAGATTATCTTCTTCCAATGTCTTCAGGGGGAAAAATGCTGTTCTGTTATGCTGTCCCCTGTGTCAGTTGCACAGAGGGTCTCCCTGCTCTGTGATTTCTTCGGCTGTTGGAGCATCCGTTGGCTCAGCTGTGTGATGTGTAAGTTCAGGGTCTCATGGGCCGTAGCAGTAGCTATGCAACCATGATAAATTTGGTGTCAGGTCTGGATTCGGAGCACACTGTGTCCCACTTTAAGAAAGGGCTCTGGGTCATGTGGCCCACCATAGAGATCTGTGCAAATGCTGGGGATTCCCAGAGGAGAAAGAATATTTTCCTTTGACCCATGATCTCTATTTCTATGGATTCTCAGGGTGGTCATCTTGGTGAGAATCCTTTCCATTTCAGAAAGCTTTGCTCCACTTTTCTCAGGGTGGAGCGCAAGCACGGACATGTTTATGAGGCTGCATTAGTGAGTCTCGTGTGCAGCCAGAATTGAGAAGTTCATCTGGAGTGTTCAGGCCCAGCGAATGTGTCCAGATACATAATAATGACCGTATGAAAACTTTTGAATGCAGAGATGGTGCTCATGATGTGTGGGTGATGCTCCTTGCGTTGATTTTTCCACCAGAGAAAGCAGATTTGGGGCTGGTCTCTTCCCTCGTCTTCCCTTTGCGTGATGGGAAACTTGGTTGAGGTAGACTTGGACTATGGAACAAGACAAACCAACTAATCCTTGTTGGAACTGCCCCTGAACTCTATTGTCCACAATTCTCTCTCTTTTTTTTTTTTCTTTTAAGATTTCATTTATTTATTTGACAGACAGAGATCACAAGCAAGCCGAGAGGCAGGCAGAGAGGGAGAGGTAGAAGCAGAGCTGAGCAGAGAGCCTGACGCGGGACTTGATCCCAGGACCCTGGGATTGAGCCTGCTTCCTCTCTCTCTCTGCCTGCTTCTCTGCCTACTTGTGATCTCTGTCTGTCAAATAAATAGATAAAATCTTAAAAAAAAAAAGGTTACTGGACTAGAATAATGGTATTATTATTATTACTGAGGATAGAATTGAAGGTAGGTGTGCAAATGTAACCTTGGAGATTTATGAATTAACAACTGACCTCTGGAGGAAAGGTGATAACTTCTCAGGTTGCTTCCTGCTTAACAAATACCTTTTGTCTGAACTGAGGATCTAAAGCTGAACAGAGGTCTTCCTTACTGCCCTAGCATGCATATTTACTCTCAATTATGTATTTCTCACATTTTCCCTTAGAGACCGATTGTTTAAAAAACATTTCGTCAAATGTTTTTGTTATTGTAGCAGAGATTCATGCCTTTAAGAGAATTTTCAGCAAAACATCCAAGGTTTCAGGAAGTAGTATCTTCCGTTTAGACCCTTGCCTAGTCCCATGAAGTTGAAAGGAAATGCACAGGAAAACAATAGGAAATGTGCTGAGTTTACAGGACAATACGGACACTTCTAAGGCTCTGTTTAAAAGGCCACAGTGTGTTCATTCTCCATGTATAGTCTTACTAAAAATGAATGGTCCTGCCCTTTATCCATTCTCATTTACAGCAGGTCTTTCTGGTTTGAGGCTCCTGTGTAAGCCAGGATCCACTTCTGGAAAGCCTTTGAATAAGTGACAGCTTTAATTCCTCCTTTTGAATCTTTTCTTTCCCAGGACCTTAATTTTGAGTTCTCATCGCTCTGATAGAAGCAGACATTTCTGAATATTGAGGACCCTTCCCTTCTGCCTTTGTTTCTCTCCCCTCTACAGCCTTTCTTCTAGAACAGTAAATAGGTCTGGAATTTTAGGGAGTCTGAGGTCAACCTTTGTTCCTTCTTCCCTCGGCTCAAATGCTCTGGCCCAGATTGGTGGCATTTCCCATCAGGCCTTGGGCACGCATATGGAACATCACAGACAGAGGAGCCAGTGGATTTGTCTTGAAAAATTGAGAGGAATCTGGCCTTTGCAGATCGGAGTGTCAGTTACAAAAATCCAGGTTAGCATAGACCATTGATTGTCATAGGACAAGCCTGGACACAGTTCTGCATAGGTATGTGTATAGGCATTCCGCAGCTGGAATTGCAAGGATAGATCAGATCTAAGATCTGATTACCTAATACGAGAAAGAATTCAGTCAGTCGGGAGACTCCAGAAGGATTTTCTGTTTTATCAAGAACTGAACGGTCAATTTTTGGTTTCTTCAACAAGGGATTCCTACTTCGTATGCCCATCACCTCAAAGGATTGTTTTGTCTTTATTGCTGTTGTTGCTGCCCTACCTTCAGAGGTAAGTAGATTAACTTCTAAGGTTCATCTTTGTCTTGGAAAGTGTTATGTAGTTAAGTCACTGTTTTCTGGACATCAGTGATCTTTGAAAGCTCTATCCAGGGGACAGACATCATATCGTACCAGGGAGTTTGAGGGTTCACACCCTGCTGGGTAACTTTGTGGGGAAATAGAGCGATCTCGCCTCCTGAGCTCCAGAGTCTTCTTTCTGTGTCCCATTTCCTCTCTGGGACTGGGGTAGAGTTCTTGGCACAAAAGATACTAACAATTAGCTTTTTGGAATTTTTGCTAAGTGACAACTTCTATGGCCTTCAACTTCCCTAAGCGAGCATAATGGGTAGATTAATATGTTCCTTCTTGGCAGGAATGGAAACTTAACATTTTTAAGAGAAGGAGGAAAAAACATGTTGTTGTGCTAGATCAGTGGTTGCTATGGTAGCAGTTACTCTAGACATATTAGAAAAAGAGGGAAAATGCAATCACCGTTCTCTAGAAAGGAAGAGAGTGGACATCAGTTTATGAACTCCCACCACCCACAAATCAATAAATATTACTAGATCTTGGCTATATGCTCTGTATGATCTTATCGAACAATGCAGCAGGAAGTTGGTGGTAATATTAAATGTCATTGGCTTTGTCACAATGCTCTCTATTGCAGAAAATTACAATTTTCTGTGATAATTGAATATGTGTTAATGTTCACACATTAGGAACACACATCACATTTTTTTTTTTTTAAGATTTTTGTTTATTTATTTGACAGAGATCACAAGTAGGCAGAGAGGCAGGCAGGGTGGTGGTGGTGGAGGGAAGCAGGCTCCCTGGCGAGCAGAGAGCCCGATGTGGGTCTCAATCCCAGGACCCTGGGATCACGACCTGAGCCGAAGGCAAAGGCTTTAACCCACTGAAACACCCAGGCACCCCACACATCACATTTTAAATAGCACAGTTACATTTCATTGCCTTGGTATATACACACATTAGAGGAGCAAAACATCTTACTTGTTTAGAGGTCAGAAATCCCAAAGTGGAAAAAATGATTCTCTCTGAAACGGCTGCCTTCCCTTGACCACAACCCGCCCTAGAATGCAAAGATTTGTACAACGTTGAAATGGCATTGGGTGTCCAGTTCTGAGTGTTTAGGGAAGGCTTTCTCAGCTTGAGCACTTTGGACATTTGTGCTGTCTTGTGCATTTGGGGTGTTTTACAGCATTCCTGGACCCTGTTCCCTACATTCCAGCAGCATCCCCCAAATTGTGACAACTAAAAATGTCTCTAGATATTGCCAGATGTCACCTAGGGGGCAAATGGCCACTGGTTTAGAACCACTGGTTTAGAGTAACCTAGTTGTGTTCCCAGAGCTTGTGGTATCTGCAGGAGCTCACTGGTATGCCAAGGGCAATAGGCCTAGGTATGAATGCTGAACTTTTCAACTTTCTGGTTGATTGGGTGACTCAGACGATGACTATCAGGGATTTAACCCACTTGGATTACATGTGTTCTTTGTCTAATGACAGCTTATTGTAAAAATAAAATGACTGATTTTTTCCAGCTGTATTTGTTTGTGTTGCAAGGTGAATTTTGACAAACCAAAGAACACAGGGATAATATTCCAAATCTTTACCCCTTTCCATTTAAAAGGTTTTTTCCTGATTGTTTTTGCTGGGAGCATCTTCATATGGGTTTATGGTGGAATTGGAAAGGATTTACCAAATTGCAGTATATATCTGGAATTAAGATTTCACAATGAAATAAGAAGAATGCAATAATACTTTACGCAAATGGGAGTGCAGTTTGTTTTTATGGACTGAAAAACTATTGAATTAAAAGAGCATGGATAAACATTTGGAGAACAGAAATCCTTCCTCTGATCTTTTAAGTGCCTGATATATTTTATTTGTGAGATTTTGTTATAATACCAGATAAAGTGACCACAACAAAGATTGCTAGGTTTCTTGATGTACATATCCTGAGAAATGAGCCCAAAGTATGATAGAATATTCTTAGATGGTTGTTGGAGTATGTTCTAATTGTCCCACTTTTTTTTTTTTTTTTTAAGATTTTACTTATTTATTTGAGAGAGACAGAGATAGTGAGAAAGAGCAGGAGTGGGGAGAAGAGGGAGAGGCAAGCTCCCCACTGAGCAGAGAGCCCGATGCGGGACGCTGTCCCAGGACCCTGGGATCATGACCTGAGCTAAGGCAGAAGATGCTTAACCGACTGAGCCAACCAGGCACCCCTTGTCCCACTTTTTTGAATTTTCAGAAAGAATAGAGGGGATATTATTACTTCGTTCTTGACATTTTATAATTCTGTAGAGAGTTATCAAATGTAAAAGATTAGACGGTTCACACATTTTTAATAAATGTGAATTATTTTATAAATTTGGATTACAAACAATGAGAGACTGTGGACTCTGAGAAACAAACTGAGGGTTTTGGAGGAGAGAGGGGTGGGGGGTTGGGTGAGCCTGGTGGTGGGTATTGCATGGAACATTAAGTGTGGTGCATAAACAATGAATTTTGGAACACTGAAAAAAATTTTAAAAAAAATGAAAAGATAGTACAATTCAGTCAGTAGCACCACTGCTCTGACAATTTATTTCTCTGCCCTGTTTTGTCTACTGCCTTATGTCACCAAGAGTATATGCATTTACTAATACACTGTGATCATTAGGGGTCTCACATGCATAAATAAGTATTTAACTTCCTGTAGGGTAAGAGTAAGGGCACCTAGAGATGGATGATATAATCTGCCTCAACAGTTGGACACATTAATGCCAGAAGCATTTGCTTCATAAATCATAAGTGTGATGTTTCCTTTGTCCTCTTACTCACTCTCCTATCGTTCTCTGGACTACTTTGATGATCAGTACGGCATTGCCAACACAAAGAGTGAATGTGAAGAAGGTAGACAGGACAGCCCGAGTAGGTAAAATCTTGAAAATTCTTGTAAGTTTCCAAGATGTTTGAACAAAACACCAAGCAAATTTGGTAGCTCTTTAGCGGTTAGCCCTTACCTACAACAACTGATGCCAGTTTGTTATAGTGAGATAAACATGATACCCCATAGTGTTACTCAGATACCTAAAGTGATTTCATTTTGCTCACTTTCATCAGTAAATAAGCTTACATACTTAATGTCCTGAATTTATCAAGGCATTTCTCCCTTTTCTGGAAACCTCTAGTAACAGGTTTCTAGCTGTTTTTGTTCTCTGTTTGGTAACATCCGGGTACAAGGGGTAGATAAGATGGCCTCCCTCAATGTCTTCTGATCTGTAATTCTATGATACAAGTTATTTATACAAGATCTTTAGGTACATGGATTTACCAGCGTTTTGCTTTCTCTGCTTGAAGACTCGATGAGAAGAAATGATGTTGAGCTTGGTCATGGATAACTTAGTTTAGCTCTGTGTAAAATTATCCCAGTGGTAAGGACATTTAGTCAATAGGATGATTTAGTCAATAGGATGATATTGGTAGCCATGGAGGATAGTGACTTGAGACTAGGGCTCTTCTGGACCATGGGGAACCCTGGCTCTTTGTCACTGTGAGGCATGGGTAAACCTCTTTGTCCACCTGACTTCATTTTATCAGCCGACAAATGGTTTCAGTGCCCCCTAACTTCCCTCTAAGGTCTGGTAAGTAAGTGTGGAGTCTGGGACTCTTGAGTTTTACAGTGTAGAAGCAGGATGACTGGTGAGTGGCTCTTCTAGTCCCAGTAGATTTTGAAGTAAAAAATTCTGGGACAAAAAGAGCATGAAAGACATAACGCCCTCATAAATCTTGGGAGATTTATAGAAGGAGCTTTTTATGGTTAGTGTCAAGTTCCTCATGGCTGTATGATTTCTGCACATTGAGTAGGGAGAGAGAAATTAGGCTATAAGCTCCTGGTTTACCATTAGCCCAAACAACTGGATTTTCTTAAAATAGGAAATGAGAGTTTCCAGAAAGTATTTCTAGTTCTGTACTCTGCTTTTTCCAAAGGATGCATACTTTTACTTACATGAATTTTTTAAAGTGATACCAACATCACCTTCTCATTCTGAACAATAACCCACTTTTCCTCTAGTAGGCTCTCCCCTAAAATGGAGTTATTTATATGTAATATATTTTAAAATATAAGGGTTTGGGAGAGCCTGGTGGTGTATTAAGGAGGGCATGTATGGCATGGAGCTCTGGGTGTGGTGCATAAGTCATGAATCTTGGAACACTGAAAAAATTAAAAAAATAAAACACAATACATACACATATATTTTAAAGGAGAGAAGAACACTTGGCAGGAAAGAACAGTAGAGGAGTACTCTTTAGGAGCCACATTTTTCAAGATAGGAGAAAATCAAAAGGGAATAAAGGCAGTTTCTCTAAAATGAACTATGTAGATACACTCTAAAGCATTCTAGCCCTGTCTCAAGATACGTGCACCAAGAGTCCTTCGGTAGCTCCCATATTTACTATTTGCCCCTTCAGGCAGTTTCTTACCTGGGGATAGAAATGTTAGGATATGAGAAACCCTCCATCAAATTGGTTAGCCATCTTTGAAGAAATGGACTTCTCATTTTCTTAAGCCACATGTTTGGAATAATCCCACCAAAGTATTCAGATTAAGATAAATGCAGACCAGTGATATTAAAATGTTGCTGGGATGAATGTTATGCATCAGATTGTTAAAAGAATTGGTGGGGGGCACCTGGGTGGCTCAGTGGGTTAAAGCCTCTGCCTTTTGCTCAGGTCATGATCTCAGGGTCCTGGGATCGAGGCCCACATCGGGCTTTCTGCTCAGCAGGAAGCCTGCTTTCCCTCCTCTCTCTCTGCCTCACTCTCTGCCTACTTGTGATCTCTGTCTGTCAAATAAATAAATAAAAATCTTTAAAATAAAAAAATAAAATAAAAGAATTAGTGGATGCCTTGGTGGGCTTATGCTCGTGTGGAAATGGCTTACCTCAACGCATGGTCTAGGTATAAGATAATGCTTGAGCAAGCATCAAGATCACCTGGAGGTTTGTTAAAACACAGATTGCGACATCTAATCCCCAGAGCTTATGATTTAGTAGGTCTGGATGGTGCCCAAGAATTGCCATTCTAACAAACTCTCAGGTAACGCTGATATTTCTGGTCCAGAGATCACATTTGGAGGACCACTGGGATCATAATTACGTTCCTGTAGCTATTTAGAATAATTAGCAGGAAGTACGTGAGAAATTGCTATAAGTTTTGTAGCTGAGGTGAGACAGCCCCATTTAAGATAGCACCTTGTTCACAATTTAAAACTTTGGGAAAAAAAAGGGGGTGAATAATTATGTGATTCTAAGCCAAGAGATAGTTGCAGGATAAACAGAATCTTTAAGGAATACCAATGAAGAGAACAGGGAAAGGCAGCCGAACCTGTCACTTAAACAGCATCCAAAAATATTAAATTTTCTGTAAGTACTTACTTTACTACAGTGACAAAGCAGTGCCATCCAGATCTTCCAGAAAAATACTTCTGTTACTCTTGCCCAACCATAAATTATGTTGTATCCATATAATGAAATATCATGGAGACACTGAAAAGCACATTTTAGGAATTTTGAATGAGGAGAAAATGTTCATGACATGCTGTTAACTGGCAGAATACCAAATTGTGTGTGTGTGTGTGTGTGTGTCTGTAAATAGGAAGAAAGTAAACAGATTATTGGTTGTGGTAATTTTGGGGAGACTGCATTATAATAACTAATTTTCTTCATTATACTTTTCCATATTTCCCAAGTTTTTAAAGTTTCATAATAAAGATTTATGTGAAAGGGCACCAGGATGGCTCAGTCAGTTAAGCGTCTGCCTTCAACTCAGGTCATGATCCCAGGGCCCTGGGATCGAGCCCCACATCAGACTCCCTGCTCAGTGGGGAGCCTGCTTCTCCCTCTCCCCTGCTCATTCTCTCTCTCTCTCTTAAATAAATAAAATCTTTAAGAAATTTTATGTGAAAACAGTTTCTCATAATTTAAACTTCTCTTCTTTGTTCCCCTATACCTGGTTATGAGACGCACAGACTGACATGGGGGTTAGGAAAAGAATAACCCTGGAGGAATTGGAGCTGCCCCTTCAGTTGGTGGGCATGGGACAATAAGGTTTTTTTTTTTTTTAGGTGAGACAGAAGACCTAAGTAGTAGACTTGTGATTTTTGGTAACTGATAGAATTTTTTTTCTTTTAATTTATCAGACAGAGATCCCAGTAGGCAGAGAGGCAGGCTGCGGGGGGAGGGGGGGGCGGGGAGGCATGTGGGAAGCAGGCTCCTCGCCAAGCAGAGAGCCCGACATGGGGCTCGATCCCAGGACCCTGGGACCACGACTTGAGCTAAAGGCAGAGGCTTTAACCCACTGAGCCACCCCAGGTCCCCAACTGATAGAATTTTTAAATCTCGTTTAGTCTCCCATCCATATTAGAACAATTTCATTTCCTAACACTTAGGCTTCATGGTAAATATTTCAAAATATCTGTTGTATCGGGGGAGAAAACCCTGGAAGGTTAGGTTAGATTATAAACAGGAAATATTGTGAATTCATGGTTTAAGATTGCCCCCAGAGGGTTTAGGAATGGGGTGCTCTGATCACCCTCTTAGTATATAGAGCATTCACCTGGTGATTGGAGACAAGTGATCCCGATCACTCTCTTGGGCAGCTAAAACATGAAGGGATAAGGGGGGAGGATATATACATATATAATTAACATAAATAGACAAAAACGTAAATAATTAAATATATATACATGTAATTCATTTTCATTATCATTTGATTAAGCCCACACTTCTGAGCAAAACAAGATATTTAAAGATTTTATTTATTGGGGCACTTGGGTGGCCTAGTGGGTTAAAGCCTCTGCCTTCAGCTCAGGTCATGATCCCAGGGTCCTGGGATCGAGCCCCGCATCGGGCTCTCTGCTGAGTGTGGGGCCTACTTCCCCCCACCTCTCTGCCTGCCTCGCTGCCTACTTCTGATCTCTCTCTCTGTCAAATAAATAAACAAAATCTTAAAAAAAAAAAAAGATTTTATTTATTTATTTATTTGGCAGAGAGGGAGAGAGAGCACAGGTAGGCAGAACAGTAGACAGAGACAAAGGGAGAACCAGGCTTCCCACTAAGCAGAGAGCCCAACCTGTTGCAGAGCTAGATCCCAGGAGCCTGAGGTCATGACCTGAGCGGAAGGCAGACCCTTAACTGACTGAGCCACCCAGGCGCCCCCAAAGCAAGACATTTAGAAAAGGAAAACATTCAGCAAAAATTGTCAGAAAACAGTGGCTTTAACAAAAGCATTTGCCAAGGTGTCATGAACAGTCACTCACAATATTACACAGTGTTGCTTTGACGTACAGGGTGATTTTGTGTTGCCTACTCCTCTCGATAAATGAGTTTAAAATTTAAATCTTAAATAGACCCTTCTTGTTGTCTAGAAACTTGAAGTCAGTATTGAAAGAGTTGTTTTCCAGTATTTTCTCTATTACCAGACATATTTTACATACTGTGGAGTGAGAGTTGTGGTACTTAGGAGATAATGTCATCTTCTAGGAAGGATACAGGCAGAACACATCCTGCAACAACAAATTTATATCTTATGTTAACTCGGGACACACACACATTAACATGATCCATAAACATTTCCAAATGTCTGCTGTATTTTGTAGCAATTCAAGTTTAATCACTTTCATGCATTTAATTACACTCTCAAATGCAGTACCCTAATCATGGTCTATAACAGGAATCCCTAAAGCAAGTTATGATTTCCAAGGGGCACCAGTCATCAATAAAATAAACATCTATTTATCTGGCCTAAGAGGAAATATTTTTTACAGTCACTGTCTTTGAAAAAAGATCATACAGTTTTCAGTCACAGTTGCCAGGATTCAGTCTGAGTTGCTTTACCAGGATTGTGCTTTTATCTGTATGGTAATTTCAACTGTATATCAATTTGATGAAAGCATTAGTGCAAGGGATTCCCTTAGTTAGTGACCCATCAGTCTCAGCGAATTCTTAACTCTAAGTTAATATCTTGCTGGCAACAGTTTAACTCAGCATCATCAGCATAGCTAGTTATACTATGAAAATACACCCATAAATTCTATGGTGTCCCTTTATGTAGATATATAGCAGTGAAAGTCAGAAATAACCAGAAAGGAACAATCAACCCCTCTTCATTATATTGGCTATATAGTTATGTATCCAGCTTCGATTAGCTTTATAAAAATGTAGAAAACATATTTGAAGTTTGAATACTTCAGCCAGTTCATGAAGAGCTTGTTTCTTCCCACCTTTACCCCTGGGTGATATGTTAAGAGGACACATTTAAAACCACAAAATCAAAGTAAGGATCAATAGGTTCATTGATTCATTCATTGTTCAGCCATTGAGTACCTCTAATTTGTCAATCACTGTATCTCATACGCATATGTCAACATGCTTATAACCATAAGGTAATAGATTGTGCCTTCGCTAATACAAAAGGTAGTATTTACCAAATATTCAAATGACTCAATCAAGGAGGACATAAAATAGGGGCGCCTGGTCGCTCAGTGTGTTAATGCCTCTGCCTTCGTCTCAGCTCATGATCCCAGGATCCTGGGATTGAGCCCCGCATCGGGCTCTCTGCTCAGCGGGGAGCCTGCTTCCCACCCACCCCCGCCTGCCTCTCTGCCTACTTGTGATGTCTCTCTGTCAAATAAATAAATTTAAAAATCTTAAAAAAAAAAAAAAGATGGACATAAAATAATTGCAGTGGTATCCTTCTAATTTTATGTCTGGTAGTTAATCAAATAAGCAGGAATTTTAAATAAGTTTAGAATAAATATACATTTTTTAAAGGATTTTATTTCTTTATATATTTATTTGGCAGAGAGAGAGAGACAGTGAGAGAGGGAACACAAACAGGGGGAGTGGGAGAGAGGGAGAAGCAGCCCCCACCCCCCGTCAGCCAAGCAGGGAGCCGGTCGTGGTCATGGGGCCTGATCCCAGGACCCCGGGACCATGACCCGAGCCCAAGCACCCAAAGACGGAGCCACCCAGGCTGGAATAAATATACATTTTTAACTAAAATGTACTCATTCACCAATATTTTAATGGAATAATTAATTTTTTTCTTAAATTTCTTAAATTTTCTTAAATTTCTTTAATTAAGGATCCAGCAGTTGTAATTCTGTTTTCTTATTTGCTTAAACCATGCCCATAATGTACGATTTCAGTTTCAGTTTCTTTAAAGATAGTTGCAAGGCAGTTTATTGGCAGAGTTTGTCCATATTTTTCCCGATCTCTTAAAATTGTCTTGCTTACATAAAATCAGCTTTATTATTTTTAAAGATTTTTATTTATTTATTTGAGATAGAGCAAGGGCGAGCGAAAGAGAGCACAATCAGGAGGGGAGGGCCAGAGGGAGAGGGAGAAGCAGGCTCTCCACTCAGCAGGGAACCCAACACAGGGCTGGATCCCAGGATCCTTAACCCACTGAACTACAAGGTGTCCCAAAATTAGACCACTTTAAAAAAAAAAACTAGTATTAGTTGATTATTTATGAAGCATTCTACTTGATTGGCATACGACTGTCTTTTTAAATAGTCCTGTTGCATTAGTTCATATAATATTTGATCAAATTATGTGATGACAACCATAAAAGGGACATAGCATGTTGGGAATAAACAAATGGACCCTTGGTGACTAGACAGGTCTGCCGTCAGGCACACTGGAGAATAATCAACAAGGTGCAGTTGCTTAATGTGCCATGGAGAGCATTAAGCTTATTATCAACATCATGATCAGTTTATCATCAAGTAGAGATGGGTTAGGGGAACTTCTACTGTCAAGTTCTACTGGGCACCTACAAAGAGCAAGGCTCTGTGGAAGACCACTGGATTTAGCCTATCTTGATGAACTCACAGTCTAGTGAGGATAGAGATGTAAAGAAATAACTACAATCCAGTATGTTATCTATACTCAAGTTTTAAAAAGTAGAAATGATTATAGTATTGGGTGCCTTGATAGAGGGATGTGTGTGTCTGAAACTGTGGAGGAAGGTTAGGCTCACGGTATGGGACCAGGAGGAATGGGTCACCAGAGAGGACATTTGACCTGAATTTTATAAAATGAATAGAATTGTAGCAAGGTGAAGAGAAGTCTGTTCTAGAAGTAAAGGTGGAGGGTTTACAAATTCATGGAGATACGTAAGAAGTAGGAGCCATGAAGCTCATCACACTGGAGCCTCTAGGATTCTAGGCAGCTTGTTGTCATCAGTTGAAGAGAAGTGTAAAAGGAAACCTAGGGAAGGACAGAGGAGTGGAAAGGTTAGTTCCAGCTGGATGTGTGGTGTTGAGGGATAGAGGAGTGGAAGATGTGGTAGTTGGGAAGACTTCCTGGCGGAGGTGACAATCATGAAATAAACTGTCTCAGACAGGTCTAGTGGTATTGCAGAAGGCTGCCAAGCCCTGATTCTGAGGTCTAGAGCAACCACAGAGGTTGCTGATGTGGATATACAAACTGACAAGCTTGGCTAGCCTGCTTGGAAATTTTTTTTCTCTGTAGTCACATTCTCTTAGAGGAAACAGAGGTTCACAGGGTTGGTGGATTCTGGGTTGTTTCATTCTGGGGAAAACTTCAAATTCAGACACTGAAAGGTTTGGAAACTCAGTGAGTCAAAACTGAGGGAGGGAAAGAATCTGGCACGTCACAGAAAAAGGGACATTTTTACTGCCCTACTTTGGGTCAGATATGCAGGGTGATTTGTTGAAAAGTAGCACATTCCCTAAAGAAGTAGGACACCTGGTAACCCTTATTTCAGTAGAAAGGCCAAATTTGGCTGTAGCCAGATTAGTAAGTGATTTCTGCTTTCCTGAAGTTGTGAAAAGCCCACTTAGATCCATGTGGACCCTCGTTACTCAGGAAATTCTATTAAGTATAATCAAGTGATTTCCTAAGAAGTGTAGCAATAAAATAATTAAGGCGTTCATCACTTGCCAAGTTACTTTATTTTGCTTTATTAGGACGATGAAGCATGCTTCAAGCGCAGCTGGCGGAACCCACTTATGTGGAATAATTAGTGATGATTTCAGTCAAACTTTGACCAACAAATCAAAGAATTATCTAAACATCTGTCTTAGAGCCCCCCCTTTTTTTAAAATAAATAAATAAAAAGTAGGATGACACAGATAAGTTTTTCCCATTGTGAAACATTTTCGCAGAGACTAGAGAGTCTCATGAAAATATCAAGTCACACATCCATCACACATTAATGCCTACATCTGTGGTCTTTCATGGCGATTCTTCTGATTGATTTATCTTTTTTCTAGGGTGTTTTGTAACACTCTTTGGTGGTAAGGACCTGGCACCCTTGACATGTAGTTGAGTTTAACTCCTACTGCCTCTCAGCTTGGCCAGGGGAGGGGGGCTTGACTCCAGTTTGGTTATAAGGAAAATAAGTACAAGAGTAATTATCTGGCTGACCTCTTAATATTGCTGTTAAGAGGAAGCAACAAAGAGTGCTTTGCAAATTGCAAAGCGCTAAGCAAGTTAAAGTATTAATTTGCAGTGTTGCGTAACACTTATTGTGGACATTATGACACAATTATAGTACCACAAAGTGCTGGTGTGTGGTGTCAAGTTACACAAACCAGATGTGAAATACTTCAGTAATGTTCACACCTCAAAGAGTATTAGATCTTCCAGAGCTCGCTCGTAATAGTTCCACATGGGCAAAATAGTTGAGGGAGCTGTTAAGCCTTTACAGTAGGTATGTGTTTTATATTTAATTTAGCCTGAGAACTTCATGGTTTAACAGCAGCTCCTAGAACAGTGCCTGTCACATAGTAGGTGCTTAATAAATATTCAATGAGTAAATGAATGGATGGCAAGGCTTATGGGATTATTTTCTACAAACCCTGAGTTGAAGGTGAATTTAGAGTGGGAATTATAAGGCAGCAAGAAGGGTTATAGCTGAATGGAGTAGAAAATTTTCAGATGGCCATGAGACCTTCAAGATGTGAGGCTTTAGTCTTAGTCTTCAAGTGCATGGCTTTGAGTAAGTCACTGCAACTTTTGGGGACTTTATGTTGTCTATAATAGGGAGAGGACTAAACACTATTTGTGGCTACTTGCAGCTCTCACTCTGTAATGTAGTATCTAGAGCCCAAAGACCAAAAGTGTAGAACCGAATATTCTAGTGTCCACGTGGACATTGAGTGAAACACACCTAAGAATAAAGAATGTGGCAAATGTGTGTGTTAATTCCTTAGCATCTGAAGCACCCATCCCAGCACTTAAAGAGAGCATTTCACATCACTTTTTCATAATTCATATGTATCTATTTTCTATTGCTTCGTAATAAATTGCCAGCAACATGGCGGCTTATAACAACATGCATTTATTACCCCGTAGTTTCCATGGGTTAGAAGGCCTTGCAGAGTTTAACTGGGCCTCCAGCTCAGGGTTTCACAACCCTGCAGTCAAGGTGTTGGCCAAGGCTGGGGTCTTATTTGATTCTTGGGGGTGTTCTTCAAAGCTCATGCTGTTGTTGGCAGAATTTTTTTCCTTGCATCCATAGACTTCAGGGTGGCTCGCTTATTCAAGGCCAGGATGAGAGGTTCGTTCTTCCTTCCTTCGTTTTTGGTTTTTTTTTTTCCTTTCTTTCTTTTTCTTTTTAAGATTTTATTTGTCTATTTGACAGAGATAGAAAGAGTGAGAGCAGGAACACAAGCAGGGGGAGTGGGAGAGGGAAAGCAGACTTCCCACCGAGCAGGGAGCCTGATGTGGGGCTCAATTCCAGAACCCTGGGATGGCTACCTGAGTGGAAGGCAGATGCCAGTGCCCCCAGGATGAGAGTTTCATGGCATATCTTCTTTCAGTGAGGGCTTGGACCCTCCCTTTAAAAAGTTTACCTGATTAGATCAGACCCACCTAGGAAAACCTCTTTTTGATTACTTCTAAGTCAAATTATTAGGGACCTAATATATTAGTGTTCCCAGGATGAAAGTTTCATGGTGTATCTTCTTTCAGTGAGGGCTTGGACCCTCCCTTTAAAATGTTTACCTGATTAGATCAGACTCACCTAGGAAAACTTCTTTTTGATTACATCTAAGTCAAATTATTAGGGACCTAATATATAATCATCTTTGCCATATTATGTAACTTAGTTTTAAGAGTGGCACCCCATCATCGTTGCCATATTCTACTAGTTAGAAGCAAGTACTTCTCATGCTGGAGAGAAGGGAAAGAAACCATTGAAAGTCATCTTAGAATTTTGCCCGTCATACCATAATAGAGAGTTTGGTGATTATCATGAGATAGAAGAATTAACTATCCATTTCAGAAATAAAAATTGTCTAGAATATGGTGGACCAGGGAGATTTTATGGGCCCCACTGTACCTATATGAAGCATGTACAGAAGTAGCTCAGCTGCCCAGCATCTTGGAGATACTTTTCTTGATAAAAGTATCCTTGGTCCCCAGGTACGTGGGTGGCTCAGTCAGTTGAATGTCCTACTCTTGATTTTTACTCAGGTTATGATCTCAGGTTGTGAGATCGAGCCCCGTATCTCTCCCTCTTCCTCATGCTCTCTCTCTAATTTTTTAAAAAAAAGGTGGGTGCATGGGTGGCTCAGTCATTAAGCTTCTGACTTTGGCTCAGGTCATGATCTCAGGGTCCTGGGATCAAGCCTCACATCGGGCTCCCTGCTCTGCGGGAAGCCTGCTTCTCCCTCTCCCACTCTCCCTGCTTGTGTTCCTGCTCTCACTTTCTCTTTGTCAAATAAATAAATAAATAAATAAAATCTTAAAAAAAAAAAACAAAAAAAGACCATCAATGGTTCCATTATCTCCCGTTCCATGGGGGATCTGCCGCTCAACTCACCTGTATGGTCCTGCTGTGCCAGATGGTTACACCTGTCTCAGCATGCACATTTCTTATGAGGCATGACAGAGTGTCAACAGAATGGGCCTTCGCTGGTCTTAGAATGTCCCTTTTTGTGCCTGCTTGTGACTTATTTATTAATTTATTTATTTATCTTAAAGATTTTTTTTTAAAGATTTTTTTTTAAAAGATTATAATTATTTATTTGTTAGAGAGAGAGAGAGCACACAAGCAGAAGGAGTGGCAGATGGAGAAGCAGTCTTCCCACTGAGCCTGGAGCCTGATGTGGGACTCGATCCGGGACGCTTGGGTCCTGACCTGAGCCAAAGGCAGATGCTTAACTGAATGAGCCTCCCAGGCATCCCTATGACCACGAATTGAAAGTTTAGCAGAATTTAAGATTTGCTTTCAGGGAAAAGGCCATTTAACAGTGAAATCGTAGAAGAGACCACAGCTACCATCTACCTCTCATTTCAGGTGACCGTGAATCCTCCCCAGAATACGAAGAAGCAAATTGGTTTAGGTCAGTTTATATAAGAAAGAATTCATTAGGGTGCGTAACATTGTTCATCGTCACACACTGGAGGTTGCCAAGAAATACTAGAAGGCTAGGTTAGCAGTTAAGTCACAAATTTGTGTAGCAATTAGTGAAACTTAAAAATAGCATGATAATGATGTTGGAAAAATGGACTCTGGGGAACCTTTAAGTTGGAAAGTCTGCTTCTTTTATTCAGAGTTCTAAATACCTTGCTGAAGAAGTCAACCTACAAACCTAAACATCTGGGTCCATACAGTTGCTGAATTTTTCACTTGCTTTAATTTCGTGAGGGATGGCTCTCGCCCTATTTAAAATATGTAATACTTTTTAAGAGAATAATTGGCTAAAAAACTCTAAATCAATTTCATTTAATTCTGTGATAATGATCCAGAGTCAAATGTTATACATGGAAGTTTAATGAGGATGAACAGTATTTGACATCATGTTGAAAATGGAATATATAAAAAATCTTCTAGAACTCTCCATTGTGATACATGTTTTAAAAATGAGCAGTACTTTACAAAATTGATTTATTGTAAGTTTGCTCGTTAGAAAACCCTTTGCTCCAGATTCCATCGTCTTATAATTCCCTACTTGGGTTGAAAAAGAAACAAACCAACAGGAAGAGAAATACTAGTGATATCTCGAGTAAGTTTCCGGCTTGAATTCATCAAAGCTGAAGGCATAGATATCTGTGTTTGCTGTTCTACAAGCCCATTTTTGTGTCTGTTTGCTGTGTTTTGTGATTGCTAATGAACTGATTGAGGACTCCTTCAAATCTCTAAATTTCTTTAAAATATCAAGTGTGTCTTATGACCACCATCAGCTGCAAACACAGCATCAATTAACTTACCCAAACAGAGCCGTTGGTGATTAATCCGTAATGACAGGGCTGTTCTCCCGACTGATTAAATTCATTATCAAGCAGCCAGAGGTAGAGCGCTTTCCATGGAAGATTTATTGCTCTGGAATTACCTTTCTCCCTCATCCTGATGAAACTAGATCTGGTAAATAAAAAAGATGACAATGCAAGGGGCTTCTTAAGGGTAAGGACGGTTCTTTTTTAAATGGATAGTCTATGTTTCAGTGCCTTAACTCCCACCCGCCCCCCAAAAACAAAGTACCTCCTTAAACACATGTCATCTTTGGTTATTCACAAAGCAGTTGAAACTGTCTTATGATCACAATGTGGAGTGTTGGGTTTCTTGTAGATCCTGTGTGTGTGTCCAGACTGGGAAGCTGATGGTCCCTTCTCTTTCTACCACCCCCCGATAGACCTCATCCTTAGCAAGGCTGAATTTGGGTAGTAGCTTCTGAATGGTTTCTTTGCCAGTTCTTCCCCTCTATAAGCCTAATTCATAGCCGAATTCATTCTCCCTTGTTGTGATCTAGTCTCCCTTGTGCAAAATTATTCATACACACACACACACACACCCCAGAATAGTCTATACCTTTTCTGCATTGAAATTCGATTAAATTCTATTCATTCATCCCATTCTTTCTTTAAAGCTTTCCTAATCACCTGAACCCAAAGTGACTTTCCTTTCATTGATTTATGGCATTTAAAGAGTTCTTTCTGTACCTTATTATTATTTCTGGATGTTGGTTGTGAATCCTCAGTGATCTTGTGGGGAGCCTGAGGGTAAAAAAAAGTTCCAATTTTCACTTCATTTTTCACACTGGGTCAGGCAAGGAGTATATCTGTAAATAGACCAGTATCTCTGAGATTTCTTGGGAAGGTGACTTGAACTTATTTGTTCTTTTGTTCTGCCTCCCAAACCCATCTGATCCCTATTCCTTTGAAGATTTATGAAGAATCCCTAAACTTATTACTTTGGGGGCAGTGTTAGGAAATGTAGAGCACAAAGAGGAAAGAGAGGGAGAAAAGAAGGTTGTGGAGATATATATACACATATATGTATACATATATATACATATATATATATGTATACACACACACACACACACATATATATATATAGGAATCCATCTCTCTATGCCACTTGCCATTGATCCTTACCCTGTTTTGTTTATCTACTGGTTGGTTGGTTGGTTGGTTGGTTTGCTGTCAGGAAAAATGAAAATTCTGGGCTCCAGATCTTACTGTGCAATTTTATTACTCAAGTTCTCTGAGCATTGTTCCCTTCCTTATCTGTAAATTAGGCATATTAATACCTATTCCAGCGGTGCTTGGATGGCTCAGTGGGTTAAAGCCTCTGCTTTTGACTCAGGTCACGATCCCAGGGTCCTGGGATCGAGTCCCACATCGGGCTCTCTGCTCGGCGGGGAGCCCGCTTCCTCCTCTCTCTCTGCCTGCCTCTGCCTACTTGTGATCTCTGTCAAATAAATAAATAAAATCTTAAAACACACACACACACACACACAAACCTATTCTAGTAAATAAAGTCGCATGTGTAAAACAACTTGCAAAATACCTACCTTAAAATACGTATTCAAGGGATTTTGTTTTCCTCCAAACACTGCATTAGTATCAGACTCATTTTAGCAGGAAGGAAAGAGAGTGACTATAATGTTATTATTGGTGACTTCGGTTATTTTTCATATTGACATTGAATTAACAGGCTGTAAATTTTGAGCATGGGCGATTTAATGACAACCATGATTATCCATTTTTGAAGGTAATGTGCTTTTACTGAGATTGACCCAATCAGAGGACCTGTGGATGGAAAAGTGGGTATAAGACAGTTATGTATATTAGCAAAAGGAGAGCCATATTTGCCACTGACATTCACCCTTTCATAAATTCCCTCTGTTTTTTTCATCTATTTCTCCTTCCCTCCCCATTCTTCCCCACCAATTTGTTCTCTGTATCTATAAATCTGTTTCTGTTTCTGTTTTGTTTTGTTTCTTAGACTCCACATATCAGCAAAATCGTATGATACTTGTCTTTCTGTGTCTGACTCACTTCACTTAGCATAATACCCTCTAGGTCCACCCTTACTGCAAATGACAAGATTTCATTCTTTTTTATGGCTGAGTAATATTTAATTGCATATATATATATATATACATATGTGTATGTATATATATATATTTATATCACTTATATCAGTATAGATATAAATATCACTTTATATTCAGTATAGACCACCAGATACTCAATTGTTTATTTATCCATTGATGAACACTTAGGTTGCTTGCATATCTTAGCTATCATGAATAATGGTGCAATAAACATAGAGGTACACGTATCACTTTGAATTGGTGTTTCCATTTTCTTTGGGCAAATATTCAGTGGTAGAATTGCTGGATTGCATGGTAGTTCCATTGTTAATTTTTCAGGAACCTCCATACTCTTTTTCATAGTGGTTGCGATAATGTGTGCTCCCACCAATAGTGTACGAGGCTTCACTTTTCTCCACATCTTTACCAACATTTGGTATTTCTTGTCTTTTTGATACTAGCCAATCTGATACTAGCCAATGAGGTGATACCTCATTGTGTCTTTGATTTGCATTTCCATGATGATGAGTGATATTGGGAATCTTTTCATACGTGTGCTGGCAGTCTCTATGTCTTCTTTGAAAAATGTCTGTTCATGTCCTCTGCCTACTTGTTAATTGGGTTGTTTGTTTTTTGACATTAAGTTTTGTAGTTTCTCTCTATATTTTGGATATTAACCGCTTAATGGATGCATGATATCCAAATAGCTTTTCCCAATCAGTAGGTTGCCTTTTTGTTTTGTTGATGGTTTCCTGTCACTGTGCAGAAGCTTCTCGGTTTGATGTAATCCCATTTGTTTATTTTAGCTTTTGTTGCCCTTGACTGAGGAAACTGGTCCAGAAAAAAATATTGCTAAGACCAATGTCAAGGAGCTTACTGACTATGTTTTCTTCTGGGAGTTTTATGGTTTCAGTTCTTAAATACAACTCGTTAATACATTTGGAATTTATTTTTGTGCATTGTATAAGGCAGTGATCCAGTTTCATTTTTTGCATGTAGCTATCCCATTTTTCCAAAAGCATTTATTGAAGAGACTTTTTCCCATTATGTATCCTTGCCTCTTTTGTCATAGATTTATTGACCACTGATGCGTATGTTTGTTTGTTTGCTTGTTTTTCTGAGCTTTCCATTTTACTCTATTGATCTATGTGTCTGTTTTTGTGCCCCATGCTGTTTTGATTACTATAGCTTTGTAGTATAGTTTGACTCCAGAAACCCGACATTGGCAGCTTTGTAAACTCACTCTTAATGTTGTGACAACACAAAATTTACTAATAATAACTTTTTAAAAGGATATTCTTCAGAGCAAAAAGGAATAAAAATATTATGGTTTACACATTTTGACATATCTGGATTCTGTTCCTCAATTTACAGTTGATGACACAGTTAAAAAAAAAAAATTTTTTTCCTAAGTTGGATGTGTAAGTTTCAGTGGTGTCTCTAAGGCTGATAGGGATATTCTGTAAGAATTCATTTTTTCCCTTCAGCATTCTTCCTCCTTTATTCCCTCAACACCTCTCCCTGTAAACCACCTGGGACTTCCTTTCCATTCACTAGTAGATGAGGCAATTTGAGATCCCTTCCTATGTTAAGATCAAAGCCAGCGATAATGACTTTCCATTGTTACACCAGGGAAATGAAACAACAAACTATCACCCCGTAAACAATGGATTATTAACTGCAGGGGAGGAAGTGTCTCCTAAAAGATTCCTTAGAAGATATGGATCCTGGAAATGTCTTCAGCCTAGAAAGAATACAGGAAAATGTGGCCATTTCCAAAAATATTTGAACACTTTCAAGATACATTCTTTTGCACCTAAAGGCCAGAAAAGGCAAAGAGAAAGGATCGTTGGGGGTGGAGGTGGGGCTAGATAGAGCATTCATGAAGTTCGCCCCAAGAAAAATTAATTTCTTTTGCCCCCTCTGGGGCTGTTCAGCCCACAGAATATATAATCCAGCTGTCTTTGATGTTTGTTGTAGCAGTTTTTCTCTGTGAAGAAAATACTTCAGCATGACAAACAGAGAGATTTCCCAAAGGGAGGAGAACTTTTGGTTTCTTCCAATGGAGAGCGCTCCGTGTGCTTGAGTAAAGCTGATTAATGAACCTTACTTACAAATTTTGCCTGAGTTAAACGATTCCCATGGTGGGGCAAATACACAAATTATGAGACATGGCATCTGAGATTTTTTTCCTCCTTCTTTTCCTTTTTCTTCCCCTAGGAGTTCTCTGGCCATATATAGCCACGGCATCAGTTTACAGTGTGTAGGATTAAAGTTTTCTGTTTAGATTCGGAGATGAAAGTCTGGAGTTGAATGTGATTATTGTAAATATTTCTCGATTTCTGGTAGTAAGCTGTCTAATCCTTCCTGCATTACGAGGGGCTTATCATCATTTTCTTCTTTTTAAATTACTGGCTTTTGCAACCATGCCTTGGAAGAGCATCGAATTTGCTCTGAAGGGAAGAAACAATGCTTAGAAATGAAGAAATGTGTAAGACACTGATTTCATGTACGAATATAGCCCTGCTTTTGGTTCTCCATGCCTGCCCCCTGAGACCTACTCCGAACCCTGTTCTGTTGTAAAACTGTGTTGTCTGGCTGCTGGGCGGCTGCTAGGGCAACAGAAGATCGAGCCAGTGAGGTCACATGCTCAGAATCTGCCTGCCGGAGACAGCCTTTCCACAGAACAGGGTCAACCCTACACAGAGACAATTTGGCATCCCCCATTCCAAAGACTTATAGCTTAACCTTTCATTTTTTTCGTGTCCTCTCTTTAGATATATTTGTCTCTGTTCTATCTCCAGAATCAGATAACATCTCATCATAATAAAAAGAGCTAGGATTGATTGAGCATTTACTCTGTACACGTTACTATGCATTGTGCTTGGCTCTCAGTAGTTCCTTCAGTTCTCACAAATACCCACAGGGGGAAGATAGTACTTTTCTTCTGTTCCTTTACAAATGGGGAAACCAAAGCTTGGAAAAACCGGGACTCAAGTTTGCTGGACACAAGAGCCCATGTTCAGAAGCACCAGGAACTCTTACTGAACTTTCCCAGTCAGGTCCATCAGAGTTGACAGGGCTGTCCTGGACCTCTGGCCCCTTTTGCCTTATGCCCCCCACCCCCAAGTTTCCTGATTTCTGACGTTGTGATGTTGAGGTGAAAGACAAAAGTGTAGAGATTTTTAAAAATTGTATTTATTTATTTATTTATTTTTAAGTAAGTGCTATGTCCACTGGAGGTCTTGAACTCACAACCTGGAGACTGAGCATCCCATACTCTCCCAGTGAACCAGCCAGGCACCCCCACCACCATATAAAATTTAATCTGAGAAATCCTCTTCCACTTAATTCAAAGCTGACCCCTACACTTGAAATTCAGGTTCTTGTGGAAAGACCCTGAAATGAAGTAAACTAGAATCATTCCAGGGGTGGCATTGGGACCACTAATCTCATAGCTAGATATCCTTGAACACTGGGATTTTGCCAAAAGAGACACAATTTTGTGATACAGTTTTTCTAAAAGAGATCCCTCTAGTTATTACCGCCTTGAAACAAACCTTTCTGAAACTTGGTAGGGGGTGGGGGGGATGGAGGGGCAGAGTGTCTTAAGGCTGCTGAGCCCAGAAATGAAATGCAGGTGGTTTTTATAGCTGTGGAGGTGGTGTGCTTTCAGAGAGCTACAGGTGAGCTGGTTCAAAAATTCAGGTGCCCTGAATTGTGGCAGCTTTGTGGCTCAATGGGTTAAGCCTCTGCCTTCCTCTCAGGTCATGGTCTTAGGGTCTTGGGATGGAGTCCCGCATCTGGCTCTCTGCTCAGCAGGGACCCTGCTTCCCCCTCTCTCTCTGCCTGCCTCTCTGCCTCCTTGTGAGCTCTCTGTCAAATAAATAAATAATATCTAAAAACAAAAACAAAACAAAAAAAAACCCCTGAATTTAGAATCACGAACTTTGGGGTTAAATTCCGCAGTATCCCAAGTTATTTAGTTTCTCTGACTTCCGGTTTCTTTATTTGTAAAATGGAGGTGATAAGAGTAATGTAGTATTAAACACACTGTTACTACTGTGGTCATAATTAAGTCCAAGGGCAGATGCGAAAATGCTTGGTAAATTGTAAAACCCTAAAGTTGGTATTAATTTCTTGAGTTACTGACCCACGAATACAATAGAGCTTTTTTTGTTCTCACTGTAGTGTGTTTATTATCTTAGTGTACTTTGTAAATTTAACTTATTTTGTAACTCATTAGAGATAAACACTTTTTAGCAAGAAGCTCAACTCATGGGACGCCTGGGTGACTCAGTCAGGTAAGCATCTGCCTTTGGCTCAGGTCATGATCCCGGGATCCTGGGATCGAATCCCACATCATGCTCCTCACTCAGCGGGGAGCCAGCTTCTCCCTCTGCCTGCCCTCCCCCCTGCTTGTGGGCTCATTCTCTATGTCTCTGACAAGTAAATAAATAAAATCTTAACCAATAATAAAAATAAATTTTAAAAAGAACTTCAAGTCAGTCTGACAAGAGTGAGATACCTAAGAAAATTTCCACTGGGAGATTTTGTTAGACTCAAGGATAGGATAGGCTGTTAATGACACAGGATGGAGCAAAATTGCTTTAAAAACACTAGGCCAGTGAGGCCAACACACAAGTTTGAGATAAAATGAAGGGGAAATGAGAAAATAAGGTATTTGAGAGTTTTTTTGATACAAGAATTTGAGGGAAGGTAAGGCTGAAAATGTAAATTTATTTCCTTGAGATCTGGTGTCCTGTCCTCTGTTTACCTTTTAGAAAAATGCCCCAGCCCAAAGAACTTACCAACATATGGTAAGGTTCTAGGAGTAATTCTGAAAGGGTTATCAATCCTGTCCATACAGTGACTCAGTGAAAAGAGATCCTTTTCCTTAATTTTAATAGGCATTATATCTCTGTTGAATCTGTTGCCCAGAATTTACATCCAGAAATTATAGATGTGCAACTGTTTCAGTGCTGTATTTGTCCGTGCCATGCTTTCCAAGATTAACAGCATCACATAAGGTTTTATGGTTATCCTTTAAAAATATCACAAAGATGTCAAACCAAAGGGGAAGTTTTGAATTGTTTTTTCAATGTTTCAGACCAGTGTTTTGCCTCATTTCTGTTCTACCCCAGTAGCTCTAAGTGCCATTCCTTCTCATGATGCTCATCTCTCAAAATCCGCTGCCAGGCTTAACTTACAACTGATTCCCTAAACCGGCTCCAGCCAATGGCTCAACTATTTAACTGGAAAGACATATGTAAGAGCTGATAAAGAGAATCGAAGTGGACTTGCCAGAATTTTGTTATTGGAGCTAGAGCATACGGAAATGGCTGATAGCCACAGATAGAAGGACAGGGACCTTGGGACTGGCTAGTCCATGACCCATTGGAGTATAGTGAACCATCCCAGGACAAATGATGGCTGAAAAATAAGACAAACTCCTAAATTCACATTGCTAGCGCTGTCCAGTTTTTCTTAGAGTGGAGCTGTTCAAACCCATGCACGTTAATAATTAATAGGTTATGCGCTGATGTTTCTGTTCCCAACTTAAATATTATAAGTCCTCTGCTAATGGTTGTCCTATAGTTACATCCCTGAACATCATGGAGGTTTACAGACACGGAGAACACAACCCATCTTGGATGATGACAACACGAGGGTGGCAAAAAACGAGTAATATTAGAAAATGTTCCTCAATTTTCATGAAAGAGAAGGGAACTATCTTGGAATTAACAAATCCCACTTCTTCCCAATAAACTTCAAAGTAAGAATATTAATCATAGCTAGACTACATTAAAGGAAGGATGATTATACTAATGATGAAATTAATATTACTTTGATTATATGAATAATATTCTAATAAATAATATTTGATTAATATTAAATAGATTATAGAAAGAATGTGAAATACACATAAAGAACTGAATTTTGATTTAAACAAGACACCAGATGAATAGTAAGGATGTGGGAGACCCTTGGCACCAGTTCCCGTGAACAAGGTATGGAGGGTTCTGTTGCCTTCAAGATTCACGTGGGTCAATGGGATAAAGTGTCTGTGAATAAAACTAGTGTCGTCTTAGATAGCATTTTAACAGAAGCAATGTATCCCAGACCCTTAGATGTCATTGTCTCCCTACTTACACTTTTTACTGGCTAGACCACAGCTCCCATATTCAATTCCATTGTGGACCTGCATGTTCAGATGGCATTGAGCGTCTAGAGGTTATCTCGACGAGATGGTTACCAATTACAGCAGAGTGGCACAGGCTGATAATACAGGCACATTTGTCTCACAGGAGAGTGAGTATTTGGTATTCAACAGGACAAGGAAAAGACCTACTGCCGTTTAGTAAATTGTGTTTCCATCAGAAGAAGCAATTTCCCAGCATTTACCAGAAATCAACAGAGCAGGGGTAGTATGTCAAGAAGCCACAACTTGGTGGGAAATCAGTAAGGGCAAAGGGGACACGTAGGTACCATGAATGCAGAGGACAAAGAACAGGTCACAGTTGGATGTTAGAAGTTATAGCGTGGCGGCAGAAGGTGAGCGGGGGCCAATGTCAGGAAATTTCGAGTTGGCTGGAAGACCTAGGCAGAAGCAGATTCTGAGCTAGAGACTTGACATTTGATGTGCAGGAACTAGGGGAAGCCGAGAAGAGGAGGAGGAGCCAGGAGACCAGAAGTGGCAGCTCCGAGTCTGGCACAAGTGAGAGCTGGGATTACAGATCCTACGTGGTCACATCGACTTGATGAAGCAAGAGTTGCTGGGAGCTTTTGCCACATGAAAACTTGTCTTTGGGGACAGGCACACTGTCAGGGGGCTGGGCTCTTGAAGGGGGACCTTAAACCCTACCAGTTTGCTTTTGTGAAAAATCCCTGTGAAGTCACCCAGAAACCAGAGCAATTCATCTTTCTTTTTTGACAACCCCGCCTTCAAACCTTGAAACATCAGACGCCAGAGGTTAAAGTCAGGTGAAATTTTAAGATGTTTCTTTTTAATATTTGTAATCTCAAACTGATAGATGAAGTCCTTTTAGGAGCTCTTTAGATGGATTAAACTTGTTAATTACTGTTATTGGATTGCTGCCACATACTTTATTTTTTTTATTCCTTGGCAATGACAGAATATCCCTAAAATATAAACTATATTTTTATCAACATTTTCAAATGCCACTTATGAAAAAAAAAAAAAAACAAGCATAGGAACACTGCTATGGAGAGATCCTAGCTTTGTATGAAACAGTTAGGAAGTAGTGAAAAGGATCCTGAAATTGGAGGTACCAAAAAAAAAAACAAAACCAACCTATTTTTGTCCTGAGTATTCCTCCAAGCCTCTAAATGACCTTGAGCAGTTACATAATCCTCTTTAAGCCTGTTGCCTCATCTATAAAATGGAGATAATCACATCCGCAGAACAGTGTATTTGTGAGGATGAAAATAGGGTATAAACATGATAATTAACATTTTATTTCACACTTTATAATTTATAAAGCGTTTCTGACATATATTATTCTATTTGATCTTCAGAATAGCTTTGTGAAGCAGTTTTCATTATTGTTGGTGTTATAGTCTTCTTTTCCTGATGAAATAATTCTCCCACGGATCACATGTTGGCAAAACTGGGACTCAGAGAATGTGCGGCTCACAAACATTTCTTTTGTGCTACTATGTGCTAGAGCTGTTTAAGAAGCATTGGCCAGGACGCCTGGGTGGCTCAGTGGGTTAGGCCTCTGCCTTTGGCTCAGGTCGTGATCTTGGGATCCTGGGATCCAGCCCTCATTAGGCTCTCTGCTCAGCAGGGAGCCTGCTTTCCCTTCTCTCTCTTTGCCTGCTGCTCTGCCTACTTGTGATCCCTCTCTCTCTCTCTCTGTCAAATAAATAAAAAACTATTAAAAAAAAAGAGGAAGAAGAAGCATTAATAAAACTAAAAGCTAATGCATATGGAGTGCTTGCTATAAGTCGCTCAATGAACTTGTGTGTATCAGCTCATTTAACAGCCCCTCTTGGAGGCAGGTACTCTAACTATCCTCATTTCACAAATGGGGAATACAGAGATAAAGGAGGTATATCCACTACCCGTTTTTAGGGAACTTATAATGTGCTGGAGAAGAATGAAGACTGGATTTTCGGGCTCCAAAATCTATTTTTTAAATGTATAGGAAAGCATTTCTTACCCTCTCCAGTAAAATGCAAATGAGTGACAGGTTTGTGTGTGTAAATGTCACAGGGTCAGATAAGGTCAGATTATTAGCTAAACAGGAAACCTGACCTATGTCATCTGCGTAAGAAGGACTATTCCTGAAGAGATCCTCCAAAGGGGTTCTCAGAGCCTCCATACCGCAGGAATCCTTAAATGGTGTGATTAAGTTCAAGAGTAGAAAAATGCTATTTGGCTACAGATAGGTAGGAGAAAAGTGAAATGGGCAGTTGACCATCTCTCTGTTGTGTGTGAATGCCAGAGATTTGGATAATTGTAAAAACACGTAAGTCACGATTTTATTTTCTGCAGGTTGTTTTAGGTGTTTGAATTTATAATGACGTATCTCTGAAGCAAATCCCCATGAAGTTACTAAGTATCAAAATATGATATATCAGTGGGTGGCTGGTAGAAGGACCACCAAGTTGGGTGCTGGAAAATCTTGTCCCATTTTCATCTTTTTGGTCCAGTCATATGTAAAATATGAGTGTAATTCTTTCCCAGCTGACCCTATGGTTTTCCGAGGTTCAAATAAAGGAAAGCATTTAAATACAGTCCCAAAATGGTAAAGTACCATAAATAACTCATTGAGAACGTGGCCAGTGTGGACCAGTCCCAGAGCGGTAGCAGAATACACGCCATGCAATATAATAATAGCATGAAATAATTCAAGTCCCTTACTCCATTTCTTGATTAAAGAGACATGTGCTCTAGCCATAAACTTAACATCCCCTTTTCTTCTCCCATCTGTTACCTCCACATACCCTCAAGTTGCTCCCTTTCTTCTCTCAATAAAAGGGATAAAAAATGTTGTCTGTTGCCTTTCCTCTTTCTTACCTCTTTATTCCTTTCCTCCTTGTTTTCCTCATAAAAGTAACTGAGGAAGCAGACTGGCAAGAGGGGATTTCCTGGAGGGTAGGGTCTTCTTTAACCAATGGGAAAAGAGGTTGGGGATGGATTAAAAAAAGTTTTTCCCCATTGTCTATTTGTAAATGCATGAGGGCTGGGGATGGGGGTGGTAGTGGTAAGAATGGCTAGTACCTTTGTCATCTCCCAAACCTAAGTCCCTGGGGATAGAAAAATAAGCTGAAAATATTAGATGGACATACATGTGAATGGATCAAAATAATTATTTAGAGAAGGGACAAAAAAAGTTGCTCAATTATGTTAGATTGTGAACTTTCTAGTTGGGAAGGCTCTAATTTTTTTAGTTTTACTTGCCATACCCTCTAGCTTATTTTATTCCTATTTTAAATAAATCATTAAAGCCTATTACCCTAAAAAAAAAAATCCATAGCTCTTAGTAATTGAACAATTTCAATGAGCTTGAAATTGGATAAAATTAAGACCTCATGATTTTAGAACTCTTTTTCCTAAATCATTTGCTTCATATTTCCATCACTTAATTCGTCTCCTGATTATTGAAAAAGTCGTATCATCTGACGTGTTTTAATTGTTTTTATCAACTGTTCTTTCTTTTTTAAAAATCCGAAACCTATACGATTACGCGAGTCAACTATTATCAAGCAGTTGTACTTTTGTACTGTCTTAGAGAGAGAGAGAGATAAAAGCTGCTCTTATAAAAACTGGTTTTTTTTTTTAAGAGTTTTTATTTCTTTATTTGACAGAAATCACAGGTAGGCAGAGAGGCAGGCAGAGAGAGAGAGCGGAAGGGAAGCAGGCTCCCTGCTGAACAGAGAGACGGAAGCAGGGCTTGATCCCAGGACCCTGGGACCATGACCGGAGCAGAAGGCAGAGAGGCTTTAACCCACTGAGCCACCCAGACGCCCCATAAAAACTGTCTTTAATGCTGTGGGTGCAGAGGTAACAAGGTGAAAAAAATCCAGGGTATTTCTAATTAGTCATTTTCAAAACAATTTATATTCTGCTCATAGATTTTTTTCTCCCTAGTCTCATAGGCACACATGTAAACGCTACCCCAAAAAATCTCCCTTGGAAAATTTCTTACCCTACTGAACAGGCAAATAATGTGACTGTCCAAAATCAGTCAACCATAAAGAAATGGATGTTACAACTCAGAGCCCAAACACAAAGCTATCATTCGCAGCACTAGGCATAGTCCGAATGACAGCCAGTTATGCATAATCTAAACCAAGCCTGTGGATTATTGCCTGCCAGAGAGGTGCAAATTTAAAGGACGTCTCTGGTTCTGATGGGCTTGCTTCCATGCATATTTTAAGAAATGCGTCGTTCCTGGTATCAATAAATAATTACTGAACAACTGACATGACAGTAAGCCATGCTTTCATTTGAGTTATTGCTTCAGGGTGCTTTGGGATTTAACGATAACAGCTTTTGGTTTTTAACCCTTTATCATGTGTGAGGTGGTATGTCAGGTTATTATGGATCCTTTCTGGTTTTCACAAGGACCTTGCCAATGAGGTCAGGGGACTGTTGTGTAGTTCATGTGCATTTTATTTTATTATTTTAATTTTTAAAAATATTTTATTTATTTATTTGATAGAGATCACAAGTAGGCAGAGAGGCGGGTTGGGGTGGGGTGGGAGGAAGCAGGCTCCCCTCTGAGCAGAGAGCCTGATGCGGGGCTCCATCCCAGGACCCTGAGATCATGACCTGTGATTAAAGGCAGAGGCTCAACCCACTGAGCCACCCAGGCACTCCAGTTCATGTGCATTTTAAAGTACTTTGTTTAGTCGTGGCACAAAGTAAGTGTTTTAAGTGGATAGAGGTTAGCTATCTTATTATTTGTTCCAGGGGTACAGGTGTGTGATTCATCAATCTTACACAATTCACAGCACTCACCATAGCACATGCCCTCCCCAGGGTCCATCACCCAGCCACCCCATCCCTCCCACCCCCTGCTCTCCAGCAACCCTCAGTTTGTTTCCTGAGATTGAGTCTCTTATGGTTTGTCTCCCTCTCTGGTTTCATCTTGTTTCATTTATCCTTTCCGCAATAAGCTGTTAAGTTTGAAAGAGAAACTATGTTGAACGGATGACTTGTCTCATGGACTGGAAGTAGGGTTTTGGGTCTCTGAGTTTTATTTACATGAAGAAGAACAATTATAATACTCATCTAATTCTAACCTTCACCGGTGAAAATGATCTCATTCCTCTAGGTCAGGTGTTCAAATTGATACAGAAGAATCTTAAGCCAATAGTCCGTGAATGAAAGCAGCAGCCCCTGGGTTTACAGGTGTGGGAACGGGATGATTTGGGACATCTGTGGGGGCCTATTATTGTTCTCCTAGTGACTGTGAGGGAGCAGAGTGAGAATTTAGTGAGTGGGAGCTAAGGTGGCTTCAAAAACTGTGACGCGTGGCGTGGTCTCAAATAATAAACCATTGCCTTGAGTTCTTGAGGTCGCTCTGAATGTCTCTGGGAAATCAGTTTGTAAGTATCTGATCCATAGAACCTACATTCAAAATGCAGAGTGGTCTTGGCAATGTTTTAATCTATACCGAATGTGTGAGTGATGCAATTATCATGTAAATGGAGGGAAGATTGTGCTTGACTTGGTTTAGAATTTTGCCAAGAATTAGTCACAATTTTGGAAAATCGCATCACTCGGGCAGCACCAATTGTGGCCTTCAGTCACCAAGGCAACACATCCATATCAGTCTGCAGTTAAAACTGCCCCATGCAAATATGTAATTTTATTAACAGTGTATATTGTTAATAACATTAAGTTAGGAAGTATTTAAAAATATTTTGGTTTTTGCTGTCCAGTATATTAAAAAAACTTAATTGGTGGCACAATGATAAATCTTTTCTTTCTTCAGTTTGAGTTGGTAATTTGTCCTGGACCTATTATTCCTACTTAAATTAAGATTATTTACATTTTTCTATTTTCATATAAGACAGAAGTCTGTCTGTCATTACTTATCCTGGGATAAGTTGTTTTTTTTTCTCTTTGGACCCACCTAAATATTGTCTGTTTTTCATTTCTCATTTAGATAGGAATAGCTTCTAATCTTTACTTTTATATCCATACTATTCATTATAGGAAGGTATAGCCATCTGGCTGCCTAGTGAAATTAATGATTAATTACATACTTTATTATAAGTTATTGTACAATATTTTATTATAAGTTAATTTATTTTGTATTCTTTTATCTTTTTAATTTTTCATTTATATTACAAGCCAGGCCTTATACTATATATTTGTCTTTGATTAGGGACATGGGTAAGCTTAATTATCTAAGAATTTCATTTCAGGATAATGAAGAAGGATGTTATAAAGCATTTGTTGTAAAGGGGAATTGGATCTGATGATTCCAAACCATGGAAATACAGCTAATTTAGAACCAATCCCTTAAACGTTCATTCATCATTATTTTTTTCCTAGGGAACAATTTTCATGAGGTAATCATATGGAGCTGGTGCTGAATGTGATAAAAAAGATCACTAAATTGCCTTGTTGTTCATATGGCACAAATATATAGTTTCCTTTCAGGATCTCCAAGAACTAGCTGTGAGGACTTTGAAAGGGTTGCTGTTCTGCATTACACAGAAATAGAGCCACAGAAATACTGTTAGTTCCTGCTGATGTAGACATGTTTTAAACTTACAGACTTATGTTGTCTGGAAGACACACTTGGTCAAGGTGAATTGCCAGATGGAGAAGAGATGAGCCTAGAAAGGCGAGTGGGGCGAGATTGGGAAGAACTTGGAGAATGCTCTTCTGCGGAGTTGAAGTGACACAAGCTACACAACTTGTTAAGCAGGGAAGGGACAGGATGAGGATCTGACATCACGACGATGGTCATGACATAATGAGGAAAGCATTTGCTGGGAGCCAACTGGGAGAGAAGAAACCAGTTTTGCAAGTTACTTAAATTTTAAACAGAGGTGCTGATGCTGGTGGAAATGTGGACAGGGATTTAAAAGATATCAGGAGGGACGCCTGGGTGGCTCAGTTGGTTGCACAACTGCCTTCAGCTCAGGTCATGATCCTGGAGTCCCGGGATCGAGTCCCACATCAGGCTCCCAGCTCCATGGGGAGTCTGCTTCGCTCTTTGACCTTCTCCTCGCTCATGCTCTCTCTCACTATCTCTCTCTCAAATAAATAAATAAAATCTTAAAAAAATATATCAGGAAAAGAAAATTGATAAAAATTGGTTTCTGACAGGATAGGGGCAGAAGGAAGGAGGAAGCAGGAGAGAGACCTGAAAGTGAATGCGATCCCAAAGTTCCCACCTTGAGTAAATGTCTTTCATCAAGGTAAAAAACTCTGGGTGGTAAGGAGCTCTGGGGGGCCCTGGTCAGTTTGGTGCATGAGCCATTCAGCTTCAGATACCTATGGGACATCTGGATAGAAGTGCGGACTACTCCTATACTAGTTAAAAGGTTGGAAGATTGAGGTGGAAATGTTCTATAAATCTTAAAAGTAACATAAAGCACGTTACCTACCTTGTGAAGTTAATCCAGGTTTCCAAATCATTTGATCTTCTAAGAGAAAAGGACCTGAAGAAGCACAAACATGTAGTTGTTATATAACTTTCTTTAAAATTTCCCACTTGAACAAGTTTGCCACAGTCGTTGGTTTTGTCTACAATTGTCATTTTACTTGGGGTAAGGTGAAGTGGGGCCATGGTCCCATAAGTCCTCATCTTCTCCTCTTTCCATGGTGTGGAACCAGTTCCAGAATATTCCATACCAATTAGTTACCCTTGAGGAGCTAATGTAGGTTGCTCTTGCATTAAATTTGACAGAAATAAGAAACAGCTGATATGATGTTTAAAAGAAAGAAGTGATATTCACAGAGGAAGCTATCTGTGTTTCAAAGAATCTTTTCCTAGGTGAGTTATAAAAGTAATTGTGGGGTAAAAATAATGCAGTGTCCCTTTTTGTTTTGTGTTACAAAATACAAAACGAAAAATCTCTCACCTCCACTGTATCAATTCCTGATCTTTTCTCTCCAAATGAAATAGATTTGACTAAATATTCTTGAATGCCTTTATTTCTTCATTGTAATAAATTCTTTTATTTTTTAAGATTTTATTTATTTATTTATTTATTTGACAGAGAGAGAGAGAGACAGAGATCACAAGCAGGCAGAGAGGCAGGCAGAGGCAGAGAGAGAAGCAGGCTCCCCACTGAGCAAGGAGCCCGATGTGGGGCTTGATCCCAGGACCCTGAGATCATGACCTGAACCGAAGGCAGTGGCTTAACCCACTGAGCCACCTAGGTGCCCCTCATTGTAATAAATTCTTAAAATACTTTCAGTTATCCCTTTCCCTGCCACCTCCTCTCTCTTAACCCCAATCCAATTATTACCAGCCTTCATTTTCTGGTCTTAGAATATTGTATGAATGTTAGCACACTTAATAAAGGCCATCAGAGAACATTGTGGAGAATACATTTCTAGAACACTGTTTTCATTCTTCCAAAACTGTTAATTTACTGACAGTATCTAATGCAACATACAAAAGCAGTTGTATTCATTAATTAACCGTGTGTTGTGTGTCTACACTATGTCGGGCATTGTACTAGATACTAGGGGTGTAGTCATTAAAATGAGAGATATACGATTTGCCCTCCCAGAGTTATTAGTCTAGCAGAAGAGAAAATTAGACAAGCAATTACAATATGGTATAATAAGTTCTCTGACAGAACAAGTGCTGGGAATCTTGGCAGAATTACTTCTCATGGTTGCTGGGTGGGCATGGACAGTCTGGGGAGAGTCCCCCTCATCTGTTCTATGTGGTCACTGGGCACATAGAGCATTGGTCTAGTTCCATGACTCTATAGTGGCCCAAGATGACATCACTGAGTAGGGAAGCATCATGGTGCTGTCCGTCTCTAGGCAGTGAGGCACTTAGCTTAGACCACTTGATAATGAAGTCTTAATTGTACTTCAGACTATCTTGATGGGGCACCAGTGGGATCCCTTTGTATCAAACTGCCAGAAATGGAATATTATACTAACATTTTTACAGGATTAGTAAGGCTATTTTTTAATAAAACAAAAACAACAAAATGTAATTCCTTTAGGAACTCTGGTGACATTCATGGCAATTTTCTTTTTCTTTTTTTAAAATTTTCTTTATTTATTTGACAGAGAGAGTGAGAGAACATGAGAGGGGGTCAGAAGGAGAAGCAGACTCCCCATGGAGCTGGGAGCCCGATGTGGGACTCGTTCCCAGGACTCTGGGAACATGACCTGAGCTGAAGGCAGTTGCTTAACCAACTTTGCCACCCAGGAGCCCCGGCAATTTTAAAGTCTCGATAGAAGTGAAATGTTCCCATCAGGTTCATATTTGGCCAACAGATTTTCCAAATCAAAACCCTAAGCCCTCTTATCCATCACAGCGTCAATCTCTAATTTGACCCTTGAAGTAAATGGCATAGTAAATGCCCGGATGGCTGGTCATAACCATCTAGTTCATTATCTGAACTGCTAGCAAGCACTTAATGCCCAGGGTGCCCAGAGAGTATCTTAACTATTAAGCTCCATCAGTGAACAAGGGTCTCTTGTTAACACCCTACTGAGACCGTCTCTGCTGCTGGGAAATCTTCCACTTGCTAAGGCTTTTGCCTCACCTCTTTCCCTTGCTCTGTCTGATGCTATCAGAGACAATTGACAGCTTCCTGCCAGTGGACGTTCCAAGACCCAGGAAAAATGTGCTCTTCGCACTGAATGAGATGCACAGGCTCTCTTTGTACTCCTTTTGCTCTGATTCTCCAAATGTCTGACTCACTATTGAGCTCTGAATGATTTCCTAGATTCACAAAGGGTGTGCCCTAATAAATCGTCACGCTGCATGGCCCCAGGAGAGGGTGCTGGACCAATGCCAGAAAGGCAGACTTTGTCTTCATCCTGGGGAGGTCTTTGCAAGAACTAGGGTCCCATGGAGTAGAGGGCTCCATCTCATCATGGCTGTGAGTTTGGTGGGGGCTTTCCAGTTGGCTTCCTTGGGCTTAATTCTTTGACAGCTGTGTGACTTCAGGCCAATGACTGAACCTCTCCGTGCCTCAGTTTCCCACTTTATAACATGAGAAAAAGAAGAGCACCCACTTCACAGAGTTGGTAAGAATGAAGCATAAATAAGAGAAATCAAGTGAAATGATTAGAACAGTGTCTGGCACACAGTACGTTTTCAGGAAATGTTGACAGTTTTTATTATTCAATGAAGTGTGGGATCGCCATCTGGCTGATAAAGAGCTCTTACGTAAATACCTGTTAACTGTGTACAAATATATGAGCTGGCTCTGCTTCTAATGTCTTTTAATTTTGACTTTGATACCCTGTGCCTGAGTGAAAATACAATGGAGCTGGAAGTTGGTTCTACCCCTCATGACCTGTCTAGCCTTTATTCACTCTCTCTGCCTGGATTTGTTCAGTATTTAGTCTATGCTGGGCCATACGCTGCGCATTGGAGATAGAGTGGGGAACAAGATCAAGGTGCCCTCTGTCTGTAGCTTCAGTCAACTTTTTAACCTCATGGAACTTCATCATCCTTATCTCTAAAATGGGGTAATGAGATGACTTCATAAAATTCTTAGGAGGACTGAGTAAGTCAAACACAGAAAGCTCCTGGCACGTGAGAGTGGGCCCTGCCTAAATGCTAGCCCCTTTTCCTTTTCCCTTGAAGCCATTTCGGGGTCTCTTGCCCGGAGTTGACACTCATTATGTATCAGTTGATTTGAGACCAACTCTGTTAAAAGATACTGTTCCCACCAGAACGCAATTTCTTGGTGTGATGTCAGACCCTGACTTCCAGGGAAGCCCACCTTAAAGCAAGCAACAACAAACAGCAGAGCTGATGCTGGAAAGCACTTCTTCCCACTTTGTGACCCCACTACCCTGAACTGTGACCTCTAGTATCAGCCACAAGTTGTTAGGTTTTTCTATTTCCATGTATGTCTTCATATTCCCAGCTGGCCTTTCCCCCCCCATGTGGGTTCTGGATACCATAGCCAATTCACTACGATGTCTTCCTCCTAAAAATCTTTCCTTTCCCTCTGCTCATCATCTCTGGATGTCTTGTCTCTGTACCAAGCTGTTCTGAAACTTCTGGCCTGTCTGGTGCCGTACATCGCTGATTTTCCATCTCCCCTCTGTCTTGCCTTGGGATCTGTTCTCCATCCAGAAGCTGGAACCATCCCGTCAACCCTCTGCCCAAAGCTTTCCAGGGCTCCCCATTGTGCTCAGGATAAAAACTCTTGCCCAGAATTAAAGGGCCCTGAGTGTACAACTAGCAGGGTCCAATAGCAATATAACGTGAGCCATGTATGCACCTTTAACTTTTCTAGTCATTACAACCAGAACATAAAAGAATTCAGGTGAAATTAATTTTCATAATGTCTAATCCATTGTATTTGAAATGTTATCATTTCAGCGTGTAACCAATATACACAATTACTGATGTGTTTTACATTTTTTCATGTTACGTCTTCAAAATCCGGGGCAAATTTGACGTTCACAGCCCATTTTATTTCAGACAGCTACATTGTGTGCCGAATGCTCCCTCCCCTACCTTGAGCTTCGCTTTCTCTTCTTTTGTGGCTGTTGTGAACCTTCCAGCCACTATGACCTTCTTGCAGTTCCCCATTACTTGTCCTGTTCTGAGGCTTTAGCCCATGCTGTTCCACCCACATCCATCTCCACACCTTCTCCCGGGACTCTCTCATTTACCTCTAAGGTGCAAAGTGTCTCCCTTAGTGAAGCCTGCCCCCATGTCCCTGTCTTTGCTGGTTTGCTTTCCAAACTTAAGAGAAGCAGGTCCCTCCATTAGAGCACATACTCTAATTTGTCATCATGAATTCACTAGTGTGGTTATTTTATCAGCATTTGGATCCCTAAGACATGAAAATCCCATGAGAGTCGGGGCCTTGTCTGTTTTTTCTCACCCTGTATTTCTACCACACCTAGAATAGCACCCTGGTCATTCAGGGCTTTTTGAATGAATGAATAAGCCAGATGCTTGTCATGTGAATTAACTTTTTGGATCCTCAGCTCTATTTGACAAAGTAAACAGAATAGTTAGGAGGAGACAGGGCTAGGTCTCCAACTTCGGATTTTCATACTCCAAACCCCTTGTTCTTTTCTTGATGCTGCAATGAAGAAGAAAACCCAAACTTGCGAACTTTCTGATACAGGCATTGCCTTTGCTCTTCCCAAGCACTCAGGCACCCAGTTCTTTAGCTATGAGGATGTCTATGAAAATATGCTTTATGTGGACTACGGGTATTTCTGCAACCACACTTTTTAGGACATATTTAAACATAGGCACCATGTGGTAGGCTTTTATTTATTTATTTTTTTAAAATCTTCTGCCTGGATTTTAATTTTAAAAAGTATATGCATTTGAGGAATGATGTAAAACCTGCAGCTAGTTACTGAATCTTGCTTGAATGAATAATGAATGAATGGGGGATGGGCAGGGAGTGGAGGGATGAATACATTCCTCAGTGTTCCTCCTGTTTTCCCATCATAGCAGGGATGAGGGCTAGGTCACTACCAACACCCCCACTCTGTCTTTATTTTTTTAATTTTTTTGCTTTGGTCACATATGATTTTTGGCTTTCAGTGAGCACAAATAATTTTGTGATGGATTCAGGAACACATCAGGTTAAAATATCTGGCAGTTAGAGATGAAATGTGCAAGCCACCAACAAAGATTTGTCTTCCTAACAGCTGAGGTCTCCCTAATGTCAGGCACTAGATGAGAGAGGGAACAGGGGAGCAAGAAACCATCAGCCGGACTTCCCTTACGAAGAATGATGGGCACCAAAGGAAGGCCACAGAAGCCACTGGGGTCTGAATCTATTTGAGTAGCATTCAGTGATGTAGCTGGCATTTTCTATGACGGTTAGTAATGTGAGGAGGTGGCTTCCGTACTGAGCCCAGAAATATTGCTGTTTTCATCCTTTCTTTAAATACATCTGAGTATCTTTTGGAATGTCATTTCAAGGGTATGTGATTATCATAAAAAACTACACTCTCCGGTGATTTGTTCAGATGAAGTGGCATGTTTTTTATTTTATTTTATTTTTTTTTAAGGCATGCTTTTTAAAATGCATCCTACCCCGGCGTCCATTTCTGAAAGGCCCGTTGCAGGCTTCTACAGGTGTACCCACCCGGCAGGGCAGCTGGGGGGCTGTCATTGGGCTCTGAAGACATGTGTGGCATCCTTTATAAGAGGGCAAGGCAGTTGGTGATGAGAAGCGGAGAAGACATGACATGTACCATTTGTCACTTTTTTTTTTTAAATAATTGGGGCTTATGGAGATGTAAGGCTTGTGTTTCTGTAATTAAACTGGAAATGTGACTGCCATCATCTCAGAGTGGTTTTTTCCCCATGTTAACAGGCATGTGAGAGCCGAAGCAGAAAGAGATGACAGCCCCCCGCAAAGCGGGCAGATTCACACAGGGGGCTGTGCCATAGGTCTGTCTTGGCTGTGATTCAGTCTGGCCTCCCTTTGGGTCCTTCTCTGTCCAGGACCCATGACTGAGCTTGAGACCAAGATCAGATAATTTTAACACTATATGAATTCTCTGTGAAGGGTAAATTGGAACATTTCATAATTCAAAAATATCTCTGTATTTAAGAGGCATTCCTACAATTTGTGTTTAAGACATTATAAAGACGATACTGGGTTTTTAAAGTAATTTAGAAATGCTGAGCTTGATTATGTGCTCTTTGAGAACAAGAAGTGTTTTCTCATACCTCAATCAATGAATCAGCCATAAATCTGGTTACTTCCTATGTGGCGGTCACTACCATAGAAGCTGAAATGATGGAGAATAAGGGCGGGGGGCAGGTATGCCGTAGTATAAGTGCGATGTTGGATCTGTAGAAGGAACTATTCGGGAAGGGAGGGGTGCGGGGGGGGTGGTAACATATAGTCCAGACTGAGGTGAGGTGAAGCTCAGTAAGGCTTCCTGGAGGAGGAGGCATCTGTAGGGAGAATGGCAGAGTGCCTGGCATCCACAGGCTCAATACATTTTATAACCAAAGGAGTGAAGGGGCCAAGTAAAACAGTAGGCTTTTTCAACAGATCCCACTTCGGGCAGTTATAGAATATGGTTGTATCGTAATGATTTGGTGACATTGACAGATTAGAGTCTTCGTTGTAGTAAAATGACATAAAATACCAGCAAGAGCAAATGGCAGAGACACAGAATGATTAGAAGCACCTGTGGGTTTGTTTTGACATTTAACTGATGAGCCGGATCAGAGGACAGGCATACTGTATATGCGTGTCCCACAGGTGGCTGACTCGGGGACCCAACCTGCAGGTGAACTGCTACCTAGACAGGTAAGTCCAGAAAATCAATAAGAAGAGGGCAGGCTCTCCGTCTGAGAAGAATGATGATAAGTGTCAAGTTCTCCATGATATCGTGTGAGAGAAGAACCTCGCTGTTTCTTCGGCTCTTTCTTATGGCGTTAGAAAAGCGTTGACTCACTCCCTTTAGATAGTACCCTTCAGAGGGACCAAGGGAGCCACATGCTGAATGATCGAAAGGTGAAGCCATTAGGATGTCCTGGATAGCACGCTCCACCTTGTGGGTCAAAGGCAGTTAGAAATGAAGGTGACCTTGTAGGAAAGCCCCACTTTAGAGATGAGTAAACTGAGCGCTGAGAGGCTAAGACACATGAGATGCATTGTCATAATTCCGACTCTTCTGGATCACCTGGTTAGACGCTTTTCTCCCTGGACCGCCATTTCCCAGCATTACCACAAACACTAGATCTTTGTTTTTGTTTGTTTGTTGTTTTGTTTTTGGTTTTTGGTTTCTCCGGGACAAGGATTCTGCAGCTGGATTCTGCCAGGAGATAGATGCTGATTAAGGTTTCTTCCCATGAAAGGCTTTGAGAGATCCTGCGATAAAAAGCTTGCTTATCTTTATTCAATCCAGCACTTTCCATATATACTTGCCAACAGAACACTTATTTTTTTCAAGAAGTCCTTATTATTAGTTAATAGAAATTTTATTATGTATAACGCTCGGTAAGAGGTGCTTCTCTTACCGTGCTACCTGCTTACTCCCAAAGCTTTCCAGAGATTTCTGGAGGCAATCTGGAAGGGAGATGGCACCGTCGGGGCCCTCAGTGCTCCCCATATTTGTCAAAAAGTTACAGTAGGAAACTAAGACGATGCGATATATCAATTGTATCTCTGCTTTAAAAAGCAGAAGCAACAAGAGGAATAGATTAATAAACAGAACTTAATGAGAGGTGTCTGGAAATAGAATGCCATAAGCCACATCGAAGTTCGGATGGGAGAAGTTTTTCTTGGGATTTCCTCCCTCCCCCCTCCCCTCTCTTCTTTTCTTCTTTTCTCTTCCTTCCTTCCTTTCTTCCTTCCTCTCTTTCTTTCTTTTCCCCTCCCCTTCCCTTCTTTCTCTCTCTTCTCTTCCTTCCCTCTCTCCTCTCCGCCTTCTCTCTCTCCTCTAAGATTTGCACAAGTTTCAGAAGTACAAATACTACGTTTTAGGAAAAGGAGAAAGCAGATCCTCTAGGCGAGATTCCCAAATAGCACAGCACTCAGACTCACAGCACCAGCGACCCTCCCTGTGGCCTGCAGAGCTGCCTTCACGTGCTTCCTTCAGCGTCTGCCGAACCAGTAACGAGGGACTGATGATGAGAAGTACGAAGCCTTTGGATTCTTTTTGCTCCTTTGACACATATGTCAATCCGTTCTCACTGAATTCCCAGAGCATGGATAAGCAGCACTGGCCTTCTTTCCTACAGATGGGGGGTGGGGGCTGCCTATGGGGTGTGACTGGAAGGTAAAGAAACTGTACTTTGGATTGAAAAATGCCTTCTGTCACATATGGAAATCTAAGGGAGAATACAAATGGCCCATAAACATATGATAATCTCACTCATAATAATGTAAATTCAAACTGCACCGAAAAACTATTTCTCATTCATAAGACTAACAAAATCTCAGTTGTTTGACATCAGGCTGGGCTGCAAAGCTGGGAGGGAAGCAACACTTCTGTACATCTCTAGGACGCACAAAGCGGTAGAACCCTCAGGAAGGACGATCTGGAAACAATTAACAGAATTAGAGATGCGTTTGTCCTTTGACCTGGCAACCTCATTTCTGGGACTCTGTCCTATAAAAACATCTGCACAAGAATGAAATGACTTATGTATAATGTTTTTCAATTGGGTGTTGTTTTCCATTGTTTGACCACTTGCTGTGTATCCGGTCAGTAAAATGATATGTTTCCTAAAGGTCCAAGTCCCTTTCGCTTCTCTGAGTCAGAGACTGTAGCAAGTAGCTCCTACGATGATCCATTCCTCCCTTTTCCGAGGGCTTTACCAGTGTGGAAGGGTGTACAGCTTACAGGGCGGACCTGTATCATTTCACACCATCAGGGACTGACTCAGGAAATTAAAGTGGGACAAAAGCTTCCAAAGGGCTGCATAGGAAGGGACTTGGGGAGAGGAAGTAGAAAGGTGTATGGATAGTGTTAAGGGAGAATGGTGGGTTATACGATGCGCGAAGTATGCTACCGTTGGGGATTCTTCTCACAGTTCTCAGCTCGAGAGAGAGAATGTTTTGTACTCATAATATTAGACTGTTGGACTCCATGTGTTAGCAACATTAGAGTGGGGACACGAGAGAAGGGGGGTTTGGGTGGAAATTGTTGAATCATCGTTGAGGGCCGTTTTCCTTAATGAAAAATCAGCAGTCCTTGGAGAGTCTGTGAAGAACAGGGGAAGAGCACAGATGAAGCCAGGTTTTCATGGTGGCGCGACGAGGAGGTGGATGGGGCCACAAGGAAGGGCTCTAGGAAGAGGACTGCTTTCTTTGCTTCATCTCTCTCTCTCTTTTTTTTTTTTTAACTGTCAAGAGGTGGCCTCCAAAGAGACTCAGAGACCTAGCCGTGTAAAGCCAGCACGTGTTTGAGGAAAGGAAGATTTGAGCAGGCGGAAGAAGCTTTCCTGAAAAAGTTCTTGTCAAAAAAAAATTTTTTTTTTTTTTCTAGCTCTGAATGAGATTTACCTCCTCTCCCCCTAAATGACTTAGTAGTTGATGATAGAAAGTTGTCGATGAGAACACCTGGGTGGCTCAGTGGGTTAAAGCCTCTGCCTTTGGCTCAGGTCATAATCTCAGGGTCTTGGGATCAAGCCCCTCACAGGGCTCTCTGCTCAATGGGGAGTCTGTTACCCCTTCTCTCTGCTTGTCTCTGCCTACTTGTGATCTCTCTCTCTGTCAAATAAATAAATAAAATCTTAAAAAAAAAAAGTTGATGAATCGGGAGTCAGTCAGAAGTGGAACACAAAAGCATGGCTATGAAATCACCCCTTTCGGAAGTCAAAGATAAGAACATTAAAAATAAGGTAGGGTGTAGACTTCTTGTAAATGAGCTTTACACCCTGCTAGCTTTCAACACCTTTCCTGGTTTTTCTTAGATACTACCAGATAAGCTACAAAGGCTTAGAAGACTCTTACTTGTACAGACGTGACAGGAGAGCAGGGACTAGCTCACCTGGATCCAACAGAAAAACATCTGTGCCTATTTTTAATGACTTAGCACCCTGGTATTAATTTAAAGCAGTACTCCCCTTCTTAAGTCAGTCAAGTTGTATGAAAAAATTAACTTTTTTTTCTGACTGAAATGTGACCATATCAGTTAAGACCACTGAAGTTATTCTTTGCCCATAGCCAATATTGCATCCGGATTTTTAGAGACTGAAGTTGTGTATTATATAGTCTTCATAATGTCTAAGAAATTAGATTCCACTCCCATTTGTAATAATGAATTCCGATGACTCACAGGCTTGTTTGAATTCCTAAAGATTATGGAAAGAGAACTTTACCAGCTTTTGGGTAATGATGAGAGATGTCCATTCCCCAGTGGAAGGAACAACGTGGAACACATATGATAGCTATTTGAGATATTCGTTGGATTCTAATGCTCCACAGGAAACATCATGGGTTACTCTTAGCTTTGGAAAATATTATTTCAGAGATAATCATCTTCATTCTCTAGGCAAAGTTTAGCTCCTAGCTACTTTAATTTCCTAATTGAGGATGTTCTTAAATTGAGTTGTTCACAGGATACCTTGGCTCCAAACCGTAATACAACTGTATGTTTCTTCTCTGAATTCTTGTGAATAAGTTAAAAAAAAAAAAAAGCAAACTAAGCACATAAAAACCATTCATCTAATTTATTTCTGAGGGAATAACTTATCATAGGTGCTAGGTATAATTATTAGGTAGATTGATACAAGCAATGTCCATTTAAAAAACCTTTTCATTTTCCTTATATTTGCTTTTTGCTTCTTTTTGCTAAGAGTTGAGTTCTTTATAAATACACGTCTATGTATTTTGCATCGTCCGAGAGAGATCTTTGAAAACCCCTTAATTTGTATTTGTCGTCCGTTGCCTTTGGATCATAGGGGGTCATTTGGATAATAGGCACAACCTCAAATAGTCAGGTGAGCCAACCCATTTGCTGTAATACACAGAGTTCTTTTCTATCCCCATCAAATCTCCCCGCCCTGGCTGTCTTCAATTTAATGAGAAAGGAGCAGATTGTAGCGTATGTAGAGAGTTGTTGGGGAGTGTTTGGTCTGTCCTGGGTGGAAATGGGACTAAAATATAGGTTTTCTGGCTCTTTGCTGAATGCAGGAGGCAGCTGGCCAATCTTCTCAGATGTAATGTGTTGCTGAGAACAGACACTAGAGTGGAGGGACATTAGGGCACTGAGGCATCTCAGAAGGTTAAGTCCGGGCACCCAGGAAACCACATGGAAGGGGACTTGTTGTGTTGGATCCTTTGTGGCTGATGAGTTCTTCCCTCCTTTAGGATTTTCCATTGCAAACACTGTCTTCCTATAGTTAGGATGAAACCTGTATCCTCAGAGTTCAGATGTCTACTCTATGCAGAAATACAGTTCTGACTCCATCTCTGCCTTCTAAAGTGGGTAAGATGTGGCCCCTGCCATAAATAGTAAACATACAAATATGACAAAATATGATACAAAGTACAGTGGGGGGTTTCATTCTCAGAGAAAATCCAGTAATTATGCTTTCTCTGAGACTGTCTAAATTTTATTAGTGTATTCAATATTAGTTGGAAGGTGATTTAATCTTATGCATTCCAGGCAATGGAATAAGGATGTGGCTGTGAGGTTGGGGTTGATCTCCATTTGCTTTCAGCCCTATCAGGTAATAGCCCTGGGCCCTGGGACAGGTCACATTCCTCTAGAGGTCCCAATTTCATCAACTATAAAATGGCAACCTTAATGATATCTTCTTTACAGGAATATTTTGAGAATTAGAGATCATTTACAGAAATGAGCCTACCAGAGGATCTGGCTCACTGCAGATAAGCAGAAAATGGTAGTTTATATACTTGTTACCAAAGACTAGTTCCTGTGCCTTTATAATTTATAACATCTTTTAATTTTGTTCAAGAGATATATTAAGCTTAAAATAATAATACACACATAAAATGAATGCCAAATTACTGACCTTTTTCTTTCAGTAGATACATAAGTGTTGGAGTAGATACAACATATGTTTTCAAACATATTAGATTTCATTTTAAAAAATTCTAATTCAAATTACTCATAAATCTGAATGTGCCTTTTTAGACCATGTGTGTGTGTGCACGCACAAAGGACATATTTGATGTGACCCATTGTTTTATTTCTCTTTTTTAATCTTTATTATTAGTGATGTGGTTGATGTGAAGGTGAAAATACATGGGCTTTAGAAGAAAAGAAATCTTCGTTTAAACTTTAGGTTAAACGTGTATCTCTGTTGGCTTTCACATTTGATCATGCTAAGCCTGTTTGCAAATATGTAAGATGGGGATAATAATAAATGCTTTTGCTCTTAGAATAAAGAGGGTGATCTATGAAAGCACCTGGAAGCCTGCCTTATTGAAGATACTTAGTAACTTCTACTTCACTAAATGTGTGTAATTAGTGAGGGAGGTGCCAAAATATCTTTACTAACAACTCCTTAAATGGGATAAAATGGCTTAAGAAAGGACAAAATTTCCTAATTGTGTATTATTTCCTTTGAATACCCTCTCCTACTAACTCTTGAATCTTCCCTTGTCTCTAACAGGAAATATGTGTTCTTCTCTCAGATTTCATTGCTGTGTTTTCCTTTTAACTAAGGCTACTGTGCTTGTCTGAAATCACAGACACCATAGGCAATGAATTGATGCATTTATTTAATTATGTCCTTTAAAATAAACACTGTAACTGCCAAAAAGATAAGTAAATGGGGACTAAATAAAGACCTCTCTTCTGGCCAATAAAGTTCGACTCTTTTTCAGGGGTCCTAAGTTAATGCAATGCACAATATTTTGGAAAGTATTTAGTTTCCTTTATTTAGAAATCATCAGTACAGGGTTTCATTAAAGCTTGTAGATGTTATACACAGCTGAAAGTAAATCTTGGTATCACTGAACGAAAATTATATTTTCTCACTGAGGGTTCAGAGCTCTGTGATGTTGGTGTTACACACATTTATAGATAAGGAAACGAAGGATCACAGAGGTTAGATAAGTAACTTCTTGGATGTCACATATATAGCAACAGGTGAAGCTAGACCTTGAACTCAAGTTTTCTGGCTCAAAACCATGGATTCTCCCCATTGTTCCACGCTGACTTCTTTGATAGTACGTGTAAAGGGCCCGTGGTGAGAGAAAGCACGGCATAGGAGATTCTCAAAATGATTTCTGCCTTTCATGTGCTTGAATTTATAGGTTAGAAGCATAAGGTGTGGCATTCTTTACTCTTAAGAAGTGTTGAGGTAACAATGGTTTACTATTTATTGCAACTTCAACACCCAGTCACATCATTTAAAAATGATCTTATTCTAGCCTGAGAAAAATAACAAACAAGTTTCCTTTGAAGGACTGAGATACTATGTCTCTCCTTACTATTGATTTACTGCATGTTTCTTACATGCTTTATACTGTGCTAAGGATTTCACATTTTATGCGCTACACACTCTAGGATGTGTCTACCATATACCTAAAGATTAGGAAGTAGGTATCTTAAATTTAACCCATTACACTCCTTACCCACACCTGCTCCTCTCTCTGGGTTTTTGATTTCACCAAATATGATTACCATTTACCTAGTTCTTCCAAGCAGAAATCTGGCAGTCATCCCTGATTCTTTTCATCAGTAAATTGGTTAGCTCCTCTGACATAGAAAAATGTGCTACCTGTCTATCTCTCGTCTCCTCCACAGCTTATCCAAGACACCACCATCTCTCTCTAGTCTCCCCCATTCTTTTCTTGCCGTGATCCATTCTCCCCTGTTAACTCCAAAGTAAATTCTCACACAGCTGCTAGAAAGATCCTTTAAAGTCTAAGCCAGACCCTACCATTTTCCTGGTTAAAAACCTTCAATATGTTTCTATCACACTTAAAAAAAGAAAAAAAGAACAGTACTACATGATACCACATATATGAGGAATCTGAAGTAGTCAGATTCCTAGAAGCAGAGAGTAGAATGTGGTTGCCAGAGAGTGGGGGGAGGGGGAATTGGAAAGGTATTAGTAAAAGGGTACTAAGTTTCAATTTTGCAGCATGAATTAAGTCCTGGATATCTACTGCACCATGGTGCCTGTAGTTAACAATAGTGGATTTTCTGCTTAAAGATTTGCTAAGAAGGTGGTTCTTATGTTAAGTGTTCTTATCACACACATAAAAAAATCCATAACCGTTGGCTACAGGCCCCATGTGATCTAGCTCTACTCTCATCCTCCCTTATGCCTCTTGGCTACACTGGCCTTCTTGATGCGCCAGCCACCTGACACTCATTTCTGTCCCAGGACCTTTGCACTTACTATTCTCTCTGGAAAATTCTTTCCCAGAGACTGTGATGTCTTTCATTTTATTCAGATCTCTGTTCATGTATCAGAAGCTTTTACTAAGCGTTGTGTTTAAGATGACACCTTCACCATCACCCATTTTCTGTCCCCACTACCCAACTTTATTTTTATTTAGTGTATTGATATTATTTTATATATTTAATTATGTGACTGCTTTTCTAATCTTCCTCTGGAATGTTTATTTTATGAGATGAGAGCATCATTCTTCACTGTGTTTGCACTCTGTATGTAACAGTTTTGGGTACATAATAGGCACTCAAAACATCATCATTGAATGAATGAACAAATCAATGAATGAGTCTTAGAGAGGGTAAGTTAGTTGCCACATTTCAAGTAGCCGGTAAAGAGCAGAGACAGAATGTGAACCCAGGCAAAGAAAACGAACCAAAGTCTATCTAAAATGCTATTTATTACCTTGATGTGAAAGGTGTTCTTGGTGCAGGCTATCCCTTGATGTGTATACCAAAGGAGACATGGGAACTGAAAAGTGAACTATGTGTTTTTCTACCTTTTCACCTGTCTGTATCCAGGCTGATTCCTCAGGAGAGTAAAAGTCAGTCTGAAACTTGGTGGAACACACATGCTGGCTGAAAATATGCTCAGATTATTGCTCAATTTAAAATTACTCCAAACTTGAAAGATCATTGAGCTCCAAGTTTTTTTTTTTTTTTTTTTTTTTTTTTTGGTCCTTCCCTCAGTTTATTCTCTGTAAATTTTGGTGCCTTTAGACAGGATGCAGACAAAACAACTTAGCCGTACAGGTCATTCTTCTCTGTTTGGCACTTGGGCTTTTTTTTCCTCTCTGCCTTCCTGCGTGCTACATTCCATTTGGGGGACTGCACTTGAAAGGCCAGACTTGGAAATTCCGTCATAGCATGAGTTCTGGTGGAAGAGAATGAAACATTGACTCAAGCTTTGCACTCTTTCCCAGAAAGGGTCACAATAACTGATGGCAGGCTGCGACCCTGCGACGTAGGAGACTGTGACCGCAAAGCAGGGCTTGTCCCAATGCTGGGTGCTGGACTCTCCTCCCAGAGATGCAAATTCATGGGGGGAGGAGGGAGCCCTGGGATTTCTGATTTTTCTTTCTTTCTTTCTTTCTTTTTTTTTTTTTTTTTTAGATTTTATTTATTTGAGAGAGCAAGAGACAATGAGAGAGAGAGAGAGAGAGAGAACATGAGTGGAGAAAGGTCAGCAGGAGAAGCAGACTCCTTGCTGAGCAAGGAGCCGGATGTGGGACTCCATCCTGATCCCAGGACTCCAGGATCATGACCTGAGCCCCTAGGCACCTCTGAAATTTCTGTTTCTAAGAAGTTCCCAGCGAGGGTGATGCTGATCTACTTTAGCCTAGGGTAAGGTGAGTTTTCTCCTGATGGGGTAGGAAACAGCCCATCCTAGCTCTAGCAAAAGGAAAACTCAGGGAAAGGGAAGGCTTGGCTTTCTTGTCACTTACTCTATCCATGGCTCGCTGTTTGCAGTACAGGGCAACAGCAGTGACCCCACAAACAGAGGTATATAGCCAAGCTTCCTGAGAAACAACATGATTCAGAGTCTTAACCCAGCTTTTGTTAGTTTTAGAGAATACAGTTGAGAGCCTACAAGAAAGATTAGAGGTTCTCAAAATGCAGATTTGCTTCCTGGTCATTATAAAGCATATTGGTTCTGAGTTAAGGGAGACTCGGATCCGGATTTGCTTTAATTCTTTCTTTTACTCATAGGCTAAGAATTCTGTGAATAAATCTGTCCTGCCCCTGTCAGAATTGAAGGGTATCATTTTTCTTTTTCTTCACTGTATGGATTTTTTTTTCTCTCTCTCTGACATTCTCCTTGGTCTTGGAATAATCTTCTGACTGCTTTCCTGCATAATTAAGACATAAGCTTCAATTTCCCCTGCAGGAAAATGGAAATATAATTTATGAAGCACCCCTAACATTTTTAAAGCATGTTTATTTTTAAAAATGTGTTTATCGAAGCAAAAGTGTAGTGATTCCTTTTAAGGCATGTGATAAGAAGGTGGGGATCTGGGAAGGGCAGCAGGACCAGAGTGAAAGCTTTTTGCTGTGCTGGCATGGGAACCAAGGGAGATGAAACACCACCAACATGAGCATCCGCCCCACAACAAAGACAATGTTGGACTTTGGAGAAGCCACCAATATTGGAAAGGCACTGCCTTCTAAGCTTGGCCTACTCTAGTTGAACCAGTTATAAAAGGTGAACATCCATGGCTTTATAACACCTTTGCCCCTTTTTGAAAACAGACAAGCAAGACACAGAATGGGACTCTCAGAGCTCTTGAGGGTCTGCTCGTCCTGACCTGGGCTGGCTGCTTCGGTGTGGCTGTCAAGGCGAAGGGAATGGGATGGAACCGCATAGATATGTGCCCTGGGATCTCACATACTCTTTACTGTGTTTGATACTTGGTTTTGCATGTCAGGTTCAAGAATTCTTGGCATCAGTCTGGGAATCTAGGTTCTGCTAGGTATAGGGCCTACGCCCAATTCTGAATAAGAGTTTCCTGGCAGGCCCAACCGCAAGATTTTAGATTTGTATACATAGGGGTAGGTTGGCCCAAACTCAGGCTACTGAAAGACTTGAACTTTGGGGATTTCTTCTTCCTCACAGGCATTTAAATATTGCTTCATAAGAGTGCTTACTCTCAACAGATGCTTTTTTGAGTGCATTTCTTCCAGATGTTTTCCTCTCTTAATAGTTTACATTAAAATAAATAGTGGATCTGGGTGTCTTACTCAAAGATGAACTTTCTTAGAGCCAGAACCACTATGGGATGTTTTCAGTGCATACCTGGAGTGACCTGGTGTTTTGTCCCTTTGCTTTTGTGTCCTTGAGGACTGGATGGAAACCACTAGAAATTTGTACCAAGTCCCTCCCTTCAAAGCACCTTACCTCATCTCTGTCAGTGTAGACTCAGACCTTGACACCAATATCGCAAAAAATTCCAAACATCTTGTGCAGTCAGAAGAGCTGATCTGAGTGGCTTAATACGTGTTAAGTGAACAGAGCTGTGCCTGGCAGCTTCTGAGTGCTATATACAGATTAAGTAAGTAATTGGTTAGAAACTCAAGTAACCTCAGAGGGGATGAATCCAGAATTTCCTAAAGTGCTGCTTAAAACCTGAGTTTTCAATTCATAGGTTATGTTCATAGGCACATCCAGGTGTGGGACAAGAAGAGCTGAGGCAGGAGGAAATCAGCCTATGGCTAGAATGAGGAAATGTATAAACAGAATTGGGAAGGTTAACTTGCAGGTAAATTCTTTACAGGGTTGATTAGATGTTGCTCTGACTCTCTTTTTAAGTGGGTGTTTCCCAGGTTTTAATTTGATTGTATATCTTTGGCCTTCCCTTTTTTGTATAAAACACTTCACAGAGGAATGAGAAATTTGAGGTAGCCCAATATCCTTTTATCACTCACAGTTGAAATGGGGTCCTGAAAACTCGAGTCCTAAAAGCTCAGGCTTATGCGGAAATTTCTGGATACAACTGGAAGTATCTGTACAGTCTCTTACTGTATGCGGTGAGGACCTCTGCAGGGACAACATCTCACCCAGATATAAATCTGAATGTGGTTAGTACATTTAGTGTGGTGTCAAGGATCCTGAATACTGTTTGCAGCGACCAGTCTTTCTGGTAACCCCCCGAAACTCTCTGGGTCTCCACCATCTCAGACATAAAGTGTAAACAGATGATAATGTTCACTGAAGTTTATTCTGTGAGAATTTAGAATCACCGAGTACAATTGTAATAGTGTATATTCTGGTTATTAGTCAGAAAGTGCCACTGTTTAAGCGAGTTCCCCAACTTGTAACCATAAACCCTATAATAACATGTTGACACCCCCCAAGAGAAATAGAGAAAGCAAATTTTAACATTTTCATTTAAATTTTCCAGAAACTATGTTCCAAACTAGCCATTCATCTACCTCTCTTCCCATTCCCATTCTAATATTCTTTTTTTCAATATCAGAATATATGCTACCATCTACCAAATCCCACTATACCTATCACCACAAAAACAAAATATCTTTATCCCAGTGAAAGTATAATTTTAAAAAATTAAAAACATGGCTTATATACATAAAATGAATATGTGTCAAAAAATTCATTCAACTCATTTATTATTTAGGACTCTAGTAAGAAGACAGGATCATTTTAAAGAGCTGAGTACAGTCCATTTAATAAATGTTGGAGTAAGATTGCTGAGTTAGATATAGAAGTGTTTAATATATACCTTATGGGTAATAAATTACAAGCTTTGGGGTTATCTTCCCACTCGAAAAAAAATTATTTGTATCTCTACCGCAAAGAATTTTCCAGGTTAACATGAAACTTCACTAAGTCTTGTACCTTTCATCAAAAATCAACAGAGTGAGTCAACAAAGTGCACCTTCCCTAAATAATTAGATAACCCTTGATTATTAGGTGTCTGTCCTTACATGGTACTTAAAGGACATGCTACCCACATTTCCCTTTCTCTCTCTTTTTTAAAGATTTAGTTATTTATTTGAGAGAAAGAGCACGCGTGCATGTGTATACCCACGAGCTAGTGGAGGGGCAGGGGGCAGAGGACAAGGGAGAGAGAGATTCTCAAGCAGAGTCTATGCTGAGAACAAAGCCCTGATGTAGGGCTTGACGTGACTACCCTGAAACATGACCTGAACTGAAACCAAGAGTTGGACGCTTAACCAACTAAGACACCCAGGTGCCCCCACATTTGTCTTTTCTAAGGTTAAAAATATTTTTCCTTAATATCATAAACAGTGTCCATGCTCTCCTTGCTCTAGGCAGATAGCGTACATAATTTCAGAAGGATTCACTTACAGGCGAATCTACTTCAAGGATAAGAATTGTGTTCTTCCCACTTAAGCCCTGGGGGGAGGGGGGTTGGGAGAAGGGGCGTGGGGTTATGGACATTGGGGAGGGTATGTGCTTTGGTGAGTGCTGTGAAGTGTGTAAACCTGGCAATTCACAGACCTGTACCCCTGGGGATAAAAATATATGTTTATAAAAAAAAAATTAAAAAAAAAAAAAGAATTGTGTTCTTCCTTGGTGGTCTGTGCAGTGGGATTTGACCTACGAGCACTATTGCCCTATGGATGTCAGAAATGGAAATGATGCATAAAACTAACATTAATACTAATGTTCTAAAAATAACATTATAGTTTAGAAGAATATATTCACATACAGTTGTATAATCTTAAAAAATATTTTAAGAAGGGCGCCTGGGTGGCTCAGTGGGTTAAGCCACTGCCTTCGGCTCAGGTCGTGATCTCAGGGTCCTGGGATCGAGTTCTGCATCAGGCGCTCTGCTCAGCAGGGAGCCTGCTTCCTCCTCTCTCTCTCTCTGCCTGCCTCTCTGCCTACTTGTGATGTCTCTCTGTCAAATAAATAAATAAAAAATCTTTAAAAAAATATTTTAAGAAGTAGGTGGTATTAATTGTATTTTATACATAAAAAAGAGAAACTCAGAGAAGTGAAGGGACTTTCCCAAAAACATAATGTTAATATGTGCCAAAGCCTAGGACTAGAATTTAGATCCAGAAGCATGACATTTTAACCATGTATTGATATATTCTGGAATCTCAGAAGACCTCAAAGACACAGTAGTTGGATTTGTTTTCTATTTTGAAAACACTAAAACATTTTTGTCACTTCTAGCAGAGAAAACATCCTTACTTCATAGAGGGTAAGTTAGGGAAGGACCTTGCAAAATCAACGAAGTCATAGGAGGAGCTTTCCTTTATTTTATAAAGTAACCTGCAAAAATGCTGAGTTTCCATCTCAGTTACTTGATTTGGACTCCAGAGTAATAGGAATGAGTTGTGATGTTGTGATTCTAATTTGCAGGATAGTCAAGTCCAGGTAAGAAGGCAACTCTTACCCCTACCATGCTTGCTTATCCTATTTATTAATCCATCTAAATTTGAGACATGCTTTTGAAGACCAAGCTAACCCAGGGACCAGAGCTTGCTAATACTCTTTGAGCTCTTTTCAGGCGATGAATTAACCTGTTTCAGGGAACCAGTGAATTGCTGATCTCACTTTTCTGCATGTGAAAGCATAGGCACAAAGGACAAGCAAGCACACAAAGCAAAACTAGTACTACACCAGGCAAGGAAAGAGGTCAGGTTGCTCCCTCTCCTGGGTACCACTCCATCCTTCCCTATTCTTGGGTTTGCCCCTGCAAGCTCCTTCTCCCATATGAATCACATAAAACATTTCATAGTAGGTTTTAAATGGCTGGTAATAGCTCAAAAGGTAAACTTTTTCAAGGTAATTTGTCTTTGTGTAAGGATTAAAAACTTAAGCAAAAAGAACAAAAACTAAAGCATAACTTTCCCAGTATGTTTTGGGCAGAGAGAGGGCAGCTTGCCCTCTCGTTGTCTCTGAAATAACTGCTTTAGACTTCTTCCTACCCTCAAGACCCGTAAGGCTAATTAGCATGATGAATTTGCATTTTCCATACTCCCACACGGAGCTGGCAATTTAGCAAGGAATGAATGAACCCAGGCCAGACTTAGGAATTAAATTCAGAAAACCTTGAACACTTGGAGGCCTTTCTACTGGACAGAGGATTGCAGAGCAAAAATCCTAAACCTGGGATTCTCAGGGAGGGGATGCGGAGCCGGTGTGTGATACACCCAGCATCCCAACTCCTCTTTTGACCAATTTGCCCAAGTGATCCCCAGAAATAGGACATTGGAAATAGGGTGTTTTGAAATGGACACATTCCTCATGCGTATTAAAGGTATATGTTGGTCAAAATCACAGACCACCATTTTTAATATGCAAAGAGTACCTAATTTATCTTGACTAAAAAGCAAATTGGCCAAAACTTACCAGAGGTATAGGCCACAATGAACAATGGGAGGTTCTATTCTCTGCATATGAACATTTTTGTTCTTTTTCACTGCAGGTTAAAAACTCTGAAAAATCATGTAATTAAGTAATTAACTATATTAAAATAATTAATATATATTAAATATATTTAAGATAAATTAAATATATTAAATTACTTAATATATTATATGTAAATATATAATATACATAATATGTATATTATATACTTATTATATAATAAATTAAGTAATTTAATATATTTCTCTTTATCAGCCAGCATTTTCAACTGAATTTGTAAAGGTATACACAATAGGTATTCAATAGGGTGCATTGTGTATTGATAATTTTCCATACCATGATATTTGTTCAAGATTTTTCTGATTACATAGTAGCATCTACCAATCTAGACATGTTCTAGAAATTGAAAGTATTCCACAATACCCAACTCATACTTCATTATCCCAGTCCATTGCTAATAATCAGGTACTTTCAAAATTTCCCTCTACATGTGCTAAACATTCATTAGTTATCTATAAAATGGCAAAATGGGATCATAGATTGCAATCTGTTCTATACCCTACATTATTCACTTCATAGTACATTCTGGGCAGTTTTTCATACATGTACATAATTGTTTCAATTATTCTCTTTTCACAATCTGGTATTGTGAAAAGGGTGACAAACATGTTTCTAAAATAAAGTGTATATAAAAGATAAGGAAGTGAGTTTTGGCTCTAAGCTTAGAGAACCCTGGCCTTCTCTGTAACTGGGTTGCTACAACTCCCAAGAGAGGCTGGAAACCTTGCTGTTGCTTCTGCCGAAGTATAAGGTAACAAGAGAATGCATGTTACCTTTATGTAATCGGTGGCCATCTTTAAACAGGATACTGGCTCTCGCATGAAGCATGACGGCCTTCGAGACAGCAGCTGCTGCTGGTAATGGCATCTTGGGAATGAGTGACTTACTATTTCCATGCTCACTAAGAACTAAACAAAGAAACATGAAAGAAGATGCTGGAGAGAAATAGCCGCCTTTGTCCATTAATTTGTTTGGTTCTTGAAATTTGGACAGATTCTGTGTGTGTGTATGGGTTCTGTGTTGTGGGTTGGCTAATTTTCTTTCCCTTAGGAATATCAGAAGAGTACATTATCTAAGGCCAACATTTTGCTTTCCAGCAAATTTATTGTCTCTGGCCTAGAGATAGTTTCATCAAGAAGATCATGTATTAGTCACTTAAATTTTAATCCCTGGTTTTCATTTCAGTTATTTTTATATTTATGTTTACTTATATTTATAACATATAGCATATTGTTTTCAAATATTTCAAAACACAGTTATGACTTCAAGCTAAGGTGGTATTTTACTGGATTCCTGTAGTATATAGTATACCTTTTTCAGGCCCTATTAGGAAATTTTAAAAATCAGAAAGTCCAGTTACTGAAGCCACTCACCGTTTAATTTCAAAGTAAGACTCATCACTACTTGTTTTATTGTGACTGCCCATAGTCACTAATTTTACTCTCAGTAATCATTCACATATATTTATTGAGTGCTTTCTGTAAGATCTGATGCCATGTGAGGAAGTTTACAGAGCAGCAATGGAATTAAAGCCATGATTTGTGGGCCAGAAGGTATTTATTTATTTATTTATTTATTTATTTATTTATTTATTTGACAGAGAGAGATCACAGCAGACAGAGAGAGAGAGAGGGAAGCAGGCTCCCCGCCAAGCAGAGAGCCCGATGCGGGACTCGATCCCAGGACCCTGAGATCATGACCTGAAGTGGGCCAGAAGTTTAACTTGGGTTGCATTCCATTCCAGAGTTATCTTCAGTCATCAGGCTGAGTGTTCTTAGATTATTGGGGTATCTCAGATTATCTGAGGTCCAATTTATAGAAAGCTGGCCTTGGGGTGCCTGGGTAGCTCAGTCAGTTAAGCATCGGACTCTTGATTCAGCTCAGGTCATGATCTCAGGCTCATGAGATTGAGCCCCAGGAGATAGGCTCTGTGCTGGGCGTGGAGCCTGCTTAAGATCCCCCTCTCTGTCCCTCTCTACCTCCTGCCTCCCCTACCTCAAGTAAGTGCACATGTGTGCTCTCCTCCTCTCAAAACGAAACAAAACGAAACAAAACAAAAAAACTGGCCTTTACACACACACACACACACACACACACACACACCCTATTGTTTGTTTGTTTTTAGAGGTTAGCAGGTGCCAAAGTTATTTTATTTGTGTCGGGATTTGTCTTACAGGCAGAATGGCTGTATTTCTATTGTAAATCCGTAAATATTCCTATTTTCTGGAAGTTACCAGATACTGACCAACTAGGATTATCCACTGGCTGAATTTTAACCTCATTGAAAAATGTATGTATGTGTTGGGAGGAGAAGGGAGAGAGAGATTGGGAGAGAGGGTTAAGATAGAGCACAGCTTCTGAACTTCCATATTTTCTAGGTTTATATGAGCTGGATGATACTGTTCCTGTTACTTTACTTCTCTGTGCCTCAGACCTCTCCTTTACAGTTATGTCTCATAATAAAACATGATTTTGTGAGCTAAATGATGGTAAAATGTATCTAAGTTTGACGATTTAGGATTATTGAATGAGAGACAGAACGGACGGGTGAAAAGAAATCAAGGAATTTCATGGTAGTATGTACTTCAGAAAACTTACAGTAATGAGAAGAGGCAGACTTCCTGGCAAAGTCTTCAGGATGGTATATTTCTCCACAATAATAAGAAGAAGAATGTCATATATTCCTAAAGGTATAAATAAGAAAATAGGAATAGAACTAACAAAAAGTAAATTGAATGGAAGCCAAGGAGAAAAAGTCCAAGAGATGATGGGAAAAGTATATAGAGAAAGAGAAAAGTAAAAGATTAATCCATACCAAATATTATCCCTGCGTGTCTGCTCTTTGGATCTACAAACTGTGGGTACATTATTGAGGACACGCTGGGTGGAGATGAGTAATTTGTTGTTTTTCTTGTCTTTTTACCTCTTGTTAGGTACTTTCTTAAAGCTTAGAGAATTCAGGGTCCTAAGGCAAGAAAGTAAAACTGTTCTGCATGAATCAGCTGCTCAGAGCAACATTCCAGTGTTTACAAAACAATATCACTCTTTGTGATGATACATTCTTTCCTGGAAAGACATTCCTAACAAACTATTGCCATTCAGGTATAAATCTCAAAACACCATTCTGAGACAGTGAATTTATTTCCTCCCCTCCCCTCCCCCCATTCTTAAAGTAAAAAGAAAAGAACATTTATTTTACGTTTTTAAAGATAAACAGTAGCTGAAAAATATACTCAGTACATTAATTAACTAGTTAACACAATTACTATGTGTCTGTGTAAACAGACATTGGCCTTGTTTCCAACTCTCTTGAGAAAAATGGGTTGGCTTTTGTGCATTACAAAAATGTTCCTGTTTTCTTAGGCATAAGGTCACTATTTACTGAATACCTATTTGGTTCACTGTGTTGATGTATCATATTGGATGCTTACTACCCCGTAGGAAGTAAGGACAATTATCCCCATTTTTCAGATAAGGACATTGAAGCTCAAGGAGTTAACTTATCCAGAGTCAAGCAGAAAGGTGGCAGAGCCGAGATTCTCGAAACTCTGGTCTCTGACTCTAAAGTCTATGATTTTTCCATGAATTAAATGCCTTATTTTTTCATTTTTTTGTTTACAAAGGTAACAGGAGGGGCAACTGGGTGGCTCATTGGGTTGAGCCTCTGCCTTTGGCTCACTCAGGTCATGATCTCAGGGTCCTGGCATTGAGCTTTCTGCTCAGCAGGGAGCGTGCTTCCCCTCTCTCTCTCTGCCTGTCTCTCTGCCTACTTTTGATCTTTCTCTCTCTATCAAGTAAATCAATAAAATCTTAAAAAAAAAAAAAAGAAAGAAAGAAACAGGAATAAAAATACTAAGGTGTCCTAAAATGGAACATGCTGGCAGGGCACAGAGGTTTGTGCCTCTTTTGGTGGTGAACCAAAGTGAACCTAGCAACGCGTATCTATGATAGCATCTCCAGAAATGGAGCCTAGACCAGGAGCTGGAGGAGTCCCAGTGGAAAGGGCCAGTTTAAATAACCTCCCTAAGGGATGTGAAGTTATTTTTCAGAGAAGAGAAGTTTGGTTAAACAAGATTTATCTGGAACTCTGGGGAGCCCTCTGAACCAATTTAGACTTTCCAGGGGCATTCAGAACAGACTGTCAATAGTATGGAGCATTCTGAGCTTTCTTAGTGAACATTGTAGTAAACTGCAGGCAGAGTGTCCCCCGGAAGGCCTTTGCTGTCTTGGCTACATCTTTATTCATGCATTGATCTGTTTTGTCATTTGAGTGTATAGAATATGCCAGACACTGGTGCCTTGTGATAGAAATATATCCTCTGTCTTCAAGTGGAAGGAGGAGATGTGCAGACAATTACAATGTAGCATAATCATTGCTGGACCAGAGATGCTCACATATTGGGGGTTCCACCAACACTAGGCCTACGGAGGCCAGAGTCATCCTTGAGATGGGAGCAAAGTGGAGAATCTTAGAGACCAGCCATGTGCCCTGAACCATAGGCAGAAATTTTGGTTTGTCACCACAAAAGTCCTTGCCATCATAAGGAAGTATACAGCCCTATCTTCTCTGATTTGTAAATCCCATTTGTTTTCAAGATGTAGCTCTAACATTACCTTCTCTGTGGACTCATTCCTTCCTCCCCACTATTCTCAAACACTTGGTTCATCAGCCAGCTACCAGTGTTTTCCAAACGCATTCATTTATCTCTATCTTGACTTTTTTTCCATAGGCCCATTCCACTCACACCAATAAGGTCAGATTTCAAAGAGCCTATTTACACAGAGCCGGATAATCGTGAAAAAGAGCCTCAAAACACATTTATTTGCTGCTGAGAGGAGAAAATGAGCTTCTTTCAACTTAAACTTCTGTGAGCCAGGCAGTTTGTAGGAAAGGGTGATCCTGGGCTGGCTCTGGGGTCCATGGAAAAGAACCATTCCCATTCTTCTTTTGGGGCTGTCGTAGTTCTAAGTTTGAAGAGAGGATACCTTTTTATTATTCACATGATTTGTAAGAAAATAAAAGGGAAAGAAAACTATGCTCATCGTATTTCTTAAAAGAAGTTAAAGAAGTTTACTGTCATTTCTCTCCTATTTTCCTGTTTATAGACAACATTCTTTGCAGATTTAACCCGAGAAAACAATGTAAATTTTACCACAGTTACAGAGCAACCACTTTTGCTTAATTAGAGGAAGTGTGTTTTCCACATGAAGCCATATTTGAATCTGAAAGAAATCAAATAAACAGTAGATGTTAAGTTCTTTGAGAGGTTATTTATGGTTTGATATTTTAGGATATTAGAAAAATTTATGAATATGTTGCTAACTTTCTGAGCATATATCGATGCATTTTGTCTCAACAACTAAAATTCCTAAGATAGTAGGAATGAAAGTCACAGGTAGGAAGATGACTATATATATAAAAAATATATATGAAATCCAACCACCTGGATTGCTCAGTCAGTAGGACCTGTGACTTGATCTCAGGATTGTGAGTTCAAGCCCTACATTGGGGATAAACTTTACTTAAAAAAAAAAAAAAATCCTTAATATCTATATCTATATAGATATAGATACAGATATAGATAATCTATCTATGTATATATGTAGGTATCTATCTGTCTTAACTAGAAACTCACTTGGGGTTCAGATTATGGCTATTTACAAACCTGGAACACCAGTGTCTACCTGGATGTTGAGATTGATGATATGATATAAATAAGGGTTTTGGCTCTTTGGCAGTAGGAGGGATGAACAACTTTTACTGAGGCCTTGGTAGAGGCCAGGGGATAAAAAAGGTAGTGGCAGCCTGGCACGAAGTGTCCCATCCAGACCCAGCAGGCTGAGGGATGAGTTTTAGGATCAGAATGAGGGAGAATGACTACAGGAAAGACACTGTTCTTTGTCACTGGATTTCATTTAAATGTCCCAGACACAAATTAGATGTCTTTTCCCTTCGCTATTATGGTGTTATCTGCCTGAAAATAGAACACATCATTTCATCAATGGTTTGAGAATTTTGTCATTATAACGCTTTGCTTCAGGTATTCATATTTATGGCTGAATAAAGATGTTTTGGGGGACATTTTAAGGGCATTCTTTTTAGAGTGATTCTTGCCCTTGGAGGGCTTTTCTTCTTTCTCCATAGTAGAATCACAGAGAGTGCTTTTGATTCTGGTACCGATCAAAAAACTGCTTTTAGGAATGTTGAAGCATACTCACTATGTATTACAAACTAAATTGGATCATAAATTTCATTTTTAGTATTATTTTTAAAATATGTCCACTGGCCATAAAGTATGTTGTTCTTGTCCAGATATATGACCTTCAGCTACACTAAGATATCTATATATAAAGCTGAAATGACAGTATATATGATAGTACATTGCTGAGTGTGTTTGAATGCACTAAAAGGCATTATACAGGCCTTATACAGTATTCACGTGGTGGTATTACTTTCCTCCATCCACAACATCATACTGGTCTGGAACTTGGGGTTGGAGTGGGGGATCAGGTACAAGCTTTTTGGGGGGGAAGTGATGAAGGTCCCTGAAATAAGGTGGCTTTGCTTCTGAAATAGATGGCTGGATAATTTAACTGACTCTAACATTCTGTGTGTCTCTGTATATATTGGTGATGGCACCACAAGATGGGCTCTCAGTATGCAGAGAGATCGATTTATAATGTGACGATTACTGACTCCAAGCTAACAGGGGAAACTGATCATACGCTGAACTAATACTAAGTTGTGGAAACCCTAAAAATCAAAATTGGTGTCTGTTGTTGTTGTTGTTGTTGTTCTTCCTTAGACTATTGAGAAAATAGGGTGATCAGAAAAATGTATATTTTCCATTACAAAGCAGAACGTATTCAAATGGGAGGCCTGGGTCTCAAGCAAAATAGATCCGAGAGTTCCCATAACATTGGTTGCCTCACCATCCTGACGAATGAAATTCTGGAATGAAAGAGACTTTTTATTGAGTGCAACAAGCATTTTGGTTAAGACTTTTCTCCCCCACAATTTATCATCCTACTCAGCCAACCTTCAATCCAACTGGAAGTCCTCAAACTCTTAAGATAACATAGAAACATTAAAAAAAAAAAAGTGCAGAAAGAAAACTGTGTTTGTTTCAGCTTGTACAATATTGTGTTGAAAAGTACATTCACGTGGCTCATTGGCTTTTTCTGTCTGCGAGCAAACTTGGGCAGTCCCCAAGGGCATCCCTTAAGTTTCTTGCGCTCCCCATTGCCATTTTGGTTAAAAATATTCATGTAAAATATGTTGCTTTGTTTATCTGATAACAGATAACCCTGGAAAAGCTAATCAATCTAACATAACTCAGGGAAATATCAGAATGACTCAACAGGATGGTTAATTTTGGTAGTCTGGGATTGTAAACTCACTTCAGAAGATTTTTAAACAGGTTTGAAATTCCATTCCCATAAGAAAGTCTGTATATATTTGACCTTTGGAGTTTGGCCAACTTTGTTCTTTTCTCCAGCATTCTAGAGAATTATGTTCCTAACCCATTTTTGACTTACTGGTTTTTTTTTTTTTTTTCCACCCTGACTCCACCACACAGTGCTGAAGCATCAAGTTAAAAAGAAGAGTCCGAATAAGGAAGTTTAGGGAACAGTAGAATCCTTTCATGAGAATGGACTGGCTTGATAAAGGTACAGAAGAAGGCACAAGGGGGAAGCACCCTTCTTTCCCCTGACGCTACTAGAGCGGGAGGATAATCACTTTGCTGTTTGAACTGAATTATGTGGTAATGTGAAGGATAAATCCAGAGTCAGGACTTGCAGTACCAAAGTTCAAAGCCACTTAATGAAAAACAGAAGCTCTTCACCATCTCAAAAAGCATTTCCTAAGCAGCCAGTTGCGTCTGGTGCTGCAAAGTAAATTGCATAGACCCAGCCCATGACCTTTACAAAGACATGAAAGGATTTAGAAATAAAATGCTTAGAGTTTGTCAAGTCACCCCAGAAATCCTTCAGTAAATCTCTGTTTAGAAAAACCGTCATAAAGGAACATAATTGATAAGGCCCTCTACAAAGCCCATTCATACAATGGAGATAACTCACACAAAACCCCACTATTACATAGAACATTTTGATTCTCCCGAGTGTTCTTTTTCTTTGCTGTGGGGTTGTGTATGCATCGGAATGGGCTATGGAAGTGAACCTGAGAAGTACCAAGCACAGCTGAGCATTGGGGAAAATAGTTCCTGTGTGTGTGTGTTTGTGTGTGTGTGTGTGTGTGTGTGTCTGTGTGATCTAGATTATTCTGTGAACTTCCTGTAGAATCTGAAGTTAAGGGCACTGTCTAGACTGTTCAGTTTTTTAGCATCACTGATAATAATATTTATAAAAAGCCCACAGTTACTGAGGATGTATCACGTGTCAGACACTAAGCCTAGCATGATTTCTGGCCTTCTCTCAATTTGTGTGACAACCTCATAACATTGATATTAACCTCATTTTCCAAGAGAGGAAACCAAGGCACAAAGTGAGTAGGTCAACTTCCTGAAACCATGAGCTGGTAAGTTCTGGCAGAGGCAGGACTCGAACCCTTGACTGGGGACATACAAAGCCAGGACTCCTGGCTTGCACCTCTATGACTCCAAACAGCATAATAAGCACCCCACTATAGTTGAAAAGAAGAAATGATCTATGATTGTCTTGAGATAAGTGTATGTCGTGTGTGCCTCTTGTTTGCAGGTAACTGGGCAGTATTACATCAGATACTTAATCTCTCAATATTGGCCTGGATTTAGTGAGTACATTCATTAGATTGCAAATCAGTGCATTTGACCATTTGTCCAGAATGCCTTAATTTACTGAATCGTAACAGTTCCTTAGCAGTCAGTGCAAGGAAGGGACTATGTTTTCATTTTCTTTCCTTCCCTGAGCTGGTTCTTGGTGAAATGATGACTATTTCTGCATCCAACTTTGCAAAATACTCAAGCAAATACTCAAGCAACAGACTCAAAATATGAGACGTTCTGTATACACTCTTCTGTCTTTGGGATTGTAAACTGTTGGCGTACATGCATCAGCTTGGAGTAACGGGCTGATTTCGTAATTTGGGGAAAGCATCAGGTGCCACGCTCATGTCTTCTAGCTTTCTCTTTCAATTTAGTTTATTAAATGTAGTCAGCCTTAGAGATTGCCTTTCTCATTCACTGGTTATTTTATCCTTTTCACACATTTAATACAACAACAGGTGCAGTTTTTGAACAAATAAGACTAAATTTCTGGGAGTTTAGCCTGAAGAATAGTGGGAGGAACTGCTCTTAATGAGACATGACCATTTATCCTCATTATTTTAATGTGTTTCTTCTAACAGTCTCACTTCAGGCAAAAGCAGATACTATCCTTATCATGCCTGTACTACGCCAATGGCAAAAACACACTGCCACCTAATGTCATGAAGCCAGGAAGTCAGAAATGGGTCTTGGGAATAACCCTGACTTCTCACAAACAAGGCTGTATAGATCATTCAAAAATATCACTTAAAACTCAGCTTTCTTTCTTTTTTTTTAAGATTTTATTTATTTATTTGACAGAGAGAGATCACAAGTAGGCAGGGAGGAAGGGAAGCAGGCTCCCTGTTGAGCAAAGAGCTAGATCCCAGGATTCTGGGATCATGACCTGAGCTGAAGGCAGAGGCTTTAGCCCATTGAGCCACCCAGGCGCCCCAAAATTCAGCTTTCTTAAGATATGGCCTCTACTTTGAAAAAAAGACTCATGCTCCACACCCTTTTTTATTTAGAAACATTAGTTTATGTTTCTGATGTTTTAGCTCCTACTCTTTAAATAACTTGGGTTTTTTTTTTTTTTTTTCATTTTTTTATTAGCTCAGTACTTTCCCAGGGTAAGCGATAAATAAAGTTGGAGTGCTAGTTGCAAATTCCCTTCTTTCCTCTCCTCTCTCTCTTATCTCAGATTTATTCGTAGACCAGGACATCCCACAGGGTGCTAAGGACACCAGTCAGCCTCATGTGCCCTTGAAAGGGATTGGGGGACACTTGCAACCTGGGAGACTTATGAACTTAAAGCTTTCACGTTAAAACTAAGCATGGGCCTTGAATGGAGACAAAAGAGCCAGGCACAAGAACTTGAATTTGCAATGCCATATTTATGTTAATGAACCCACTAGAACACGGGATTAGAGGTCTTGGCTCATTTTGAAGATAAGTCCTAAGACTGATTCAAAAGAAAAATCATTGGTAACTTCTCAAAGTGTTTCCTTCCTTCTTCCCTTCTTCCTCTTCACACCTTTTAGATAAAGATTCTATTGAACATCTTGAAGGCTTTAGGTTTGGCTGATGATCTTCTAATAGCCATTTATCAAATAGCAGGAGGAAGCTCAGCCTTTGGCTAGAGAAATTAAAAGTTAAAACACACTGCATTTATTGAATTTCTTGACTTGGCCTTCAGAAAGGGAGCATTGTAGCTATACAGATAGAAATGTAAATTACTTTGTGCTGTAGAATACAGAGGTCTAAGAAGGTTTGTTTTTGTTTGTTTGTTTGTTTGTTTTGCTTTTTTGGAAGTTGGTTGAATCTAAAAATTGTATATGATTTCAGTAGGCCAGAGTGTGTGAGAGTGTTCGATTCAAAGGAAGTTGTAGAAGAAAAGGTTCAGCTTGGTGAAGTTCCACATTTGTTTTCATTTGTAGGGTGGGAGACAAAATCAGAGAATAGAGTGGGTCCACATCATAAATGACCAGGAGAGACACATCAGTGTGTTTGAATTCAACTCTACCTGCTGATTAGCTCTGTCCTTGTTAGACAAGTGACATAATCTACTCTATGCTTTAGGAAGGGACCTGGTAATAGTATGGAGCGCAGATTGAAGGGGATGAGGCTAGAGGCAAGCAGATCAGATAGGAATTCTCACAATGGTCTAGGTGGGGGATTTTGATTTCTCCTAAATAGGAGAAAATTGGATCTGCTGTGTCGTAAGGACCAAATTTGGAAACTTGACTGACTGTGAACTATGAGGATGGAAGAGCCAACAAAGATGGTATTCTTCTGAACTGCAGTGCTTTCCAATGATCTGGAGAACACAGAGTTTTTGGACATGTTGGATTTCGAATGCTGTTAGTGGCAGGTGGCAATGTACATATCAGGCCAACAAAGACAATCGAGAGCTGGAAATTGAGATTGGGGAGTTAGAAGCAAGAAGTTGTAGTTAGAGCCAACAGCTCAGATGACATTACCTAAGAAAGAATATAAAGGTACAAAAGGACTGGAAGAGAACTCTGAGAAATGCTTTATTTACAGGGGTTGTTGGAGGAAGAAAATGAAAGAAAGAAGAGAGGGACTGGTTAGAGGCAGAGGGAGGTGAACCTCCGTAGTGTCCCATCAAATGTAACAAGGGAAGGGAAAGTTTCAAGGACAAGGGTGAATAACTATTCGTAGCAATGGGACCATCCTCGGGGAGTTTGCAATTGATGTGGATCAGGCTAATGAGTTATATTTATTCTTATGATGCTCTGAGTCACAAGGAATTCCTTAGTGTTCTTTCTTACCACACTACTTACAAGCCTTGATATTTTGTCATCTCACATCATCCAAACCTACGAATGTCCTAAGACTCAAAAGCCTAACTCTTCAGCTACTTTTGCTGAAAATGATCTTGTTCTTTCTTCCCAGAATCCCTGTAGTTGATAGAGTTAGTCCTCTTTCACATGTATATGTCTTATTTCATCAACTGGACTGTACGATTTTCAGGGCAAAGACTGTATTTTAAACTCATTCATTTCTGCCTCAAACTATTCAAAACTTTTGTTTTTGATTTGTTTTTTGGAAAAAGCTATGATGTGAAATTTAGGAATATGTATTAGGTATCATAAAGTGGTTACCACCTTTGACACATTACTACCTCTTCTGGGACTGTATTTTATAAGCATAATCTGAAATGTGGAAATGCCATACACACAAGCATACTTGCCAGTGTTCTATTCAAAATAGTTCAAAGGTCCAGTATTGTAACAACTGAATGTTTTTGTGAATTATGTAAATATTTTATTCAATGGAATTACATAACTGTTAAAAACTATGAAAGCTGCTTACCAACTTAGGAATGTGATTATTATTTAAAAAAAAAAAGGATACAAAATAATTTGTCTTCTATGGTTTCAAATGTACAAAATGTACATAGGAAAATATTGGAAAAGAATAAAATAAGTTTTAAAAGGTAAAATTTTAAGTAAGTGGTTTCTATTCATTTTAAAATTTATTGTCATATATTATTGTAATAAGTCATCATATGTTTTCCTATGAAGGACCTAGTACTGGGAAGTGAACTTGGAAGGTTACTTGGGCCCTTGGAGGTTTCTACGAATGAGCCAAGGTCTTGGGATCAGTACCTCTGCACTCCAGTTAGGACCCTTCTCTCTTATTTCCACACATTCATCTTTATACTCACATTGTTGATCCTCATAGAACACATAGATTTGACTAAGGCCATACACTTAAGGTACACTTCTGGAAGTGGCTAAATATCTTATTTATTTATTTGTTTGTTCATTTGTGTATTTATTTTTATTCAAGTGTAATTAACATTACAGTGTTATATTAGTTTCAGGTATACAATATAATAATTCAACAACTCTATACATATCTCAGTGCTCATTGTGTAAGTATACTACTAATCTGCGTTATCTATTTCCTCTACCACCCCATCCAAAAAGTGTCCTTTTTAAGTATATGAGCTTGTACCAGGCTGTCAGGATTCATTATTGGCCCATGGTAGTGACCATCACCGTTGAGCTGCACCCCCAATTTTTTTCAGCTTATAATATAGGACAAGGTGACCATCTCAGCCATTAACGGTTGGCAGTTCTAAGGGCAAAAGAAAGAAAAAGCAAGAAGAGAGGGGGCGCCTGGCTGGCTCAGTCATTCAGCATCTGCCTTCGGCTCAGGTAAAAGGAAAAAAAAGGCAAGAAGAGAGTCAAGGGGGTGGAAATCCAAGAAGCAGGGAGCAAGCAAATGTATGAGCCGTACAAGAAATGGGAAGAGACCAGAAAAGACCAAGGGCAAAGAAGAAAGATTTTTCACTCTCAGATAAGTGTGTCAGCCTCCCTCTGATGCCTTTTTCTTCACTTCTGAAAAATCTCTTCCCTGCTGCTCCATGGAGCCTTTCAAACAGAGGCACTGTATTTTCAAAAGCCATGACTATTTTTGATCTTTCCTCTAATCAATATTCCGAGGTGGTCTTGACAAGAAAGAGACCTACTCTCTCGAATCGCAGAGTATACTATACCGGAAGTGGGAGCCCCGGGCTCGCAGCCAACACACAGGACAAAATAATGGGGTAAATAGAATACTCATGGCAGGAAGGGGAAGTGAGAATGTAGGTTTATAGGGAAACTGTAGGATGCACGCCCCACGCACCATTTAGCCTTTATCACATAAGGTCCCCAGCTCTGCATTTGAGAAGGCCGGTGCTGATGAACGGGTTCTGTCTCTCTGCTACCTCGGCTTGCCTGAAAAATCCAGAACAAATGATCCCTGATTCCAACACCACACCAAGCGCATGATGACCCGTACAGGTGCGTAACACGTGCTTGTGAATCGAATTGGTTCAGTTCAGAGCTGCAGGTTTTCTTTCTTGAGCTGCTGAAGAAGACAGCCCCTGCGTCAGGACACAATGCAGGCCCAGCAGGGAGCCCCAGCATAGACATGAGTGGGCATTTACCTTTCTACTTGCTCTACAGAACCTGTAAAGGTCAGCGACACTTAAAGAGGATATCAAAGCAAAGAGGTGTTTATTCTTTATGACAGTAAATCAGATACCTCTCAATTCAGGTTTTAAGACTGGATCTGAAAGGAACTGAAGCAAGGTTTTTGGTGGTGGTTATTTTTTTTTTAATGGTATTCTTGCAATATAAAAATATATATTACAATATATAATAATGAAACATTAAGTAGGTACAACTTTCTTCTATGTTCACGTGGCTCCTAAGTTGGTTAATAGCATTCTAGAGTAGCCATTCCATCCAGACTTTCTCAGGCACACCACTGGCCAAATTATTGATCTGCATGCCCCATTGGAAAGGAAAGAGCAAGGCTCCTGGGCTAGACTGGGACTCCTCCCTAGTTCCGGGGCCCTACCGGGCCTCTCAAAAAAATGTTCTTCTTCTGACCTACCTCAGGAAGTCAAGTTTTTTTCATAGTATTTGCTGGAAGGGGCAAAGTTGTGTTTCCCTTCAATTTCCAGGCATCAACCAAGAGCCTTCCAAGTAAACTGCCTTTTTTTAAGGTCCTGAAACAGAAGATATGTTATATGCTCCATACAAGAATGAATTGCAGGCTTTCTCTACAGAGTTTGTAGGGAGAAAGCAGACCTTTAAGCAAATCAATTGGGTCATTATTTGAGGAAAGAGTAGGAATGGATGTGTTGGGAATTTCCAGGGAATAAAGAAAGGGCGTTGGAGTGCTCAGTGCTGAGCACACCGTCAGGGTCTGGAGGGAATGATAGGAAGGAAAGAAGCAGGGACTAAAGCTTGTGGCGTATACCGTGGGCCACATGATCTGGTCAGCATGCTGTCCTCCCATAGCTGGAAGTGAGGTAATGGCAACACTCACCTGAAAACAACCTGCACCCTCAGAAGATGCTGTGGAGAGAGAGGCTTGAGTAACAAGTCACGGCACCGTGACATTGCTGGTTAAACCAAGAGCTTGGCAAGATACAGCTTTTGTGAGTCATCAAAAGTAGTCTGTTTCTGATGAATTTCAGATTTCAGACATGTATGCTACTAGTTAAAAGAAAGAGAGCAAGGGAAGGAGGGTGGAAGGCAAGGGGACAGAGAGAGAAAGGGAGGGAGAGAGAAAAAGAGAAAACAGAAAGCGGCCATCTTGTGGAAACTAAAACCTTACTGTCTTAATAAATGCAGGAGTTACTTCACTTTGAATCATATTTAGAACAGGAATTTTTGACATTTCCTGTTATAGTGACAAGAAAGAGAAAGGACACTTCTGCAGAGTGAGAAGAGAAGAAAATGGAATGCTTCGTCCTATTTAGGCATACGACAGGAAATTTGAATAATCCTGCCATGCAGATTTAGGAAGTGCCTCTGAGATAGCCTCACTTTAATCTCGAACCCCATTTTACAGTTGTCTGTTCAAAACAAGACCAACCCTCATTCTCCTTGATTTTTGTGGACATCTTTGCTGTTTAAAAATGTAGGCCTTCCTTACCTTTGCCTTTACAGTGTTGATTAATGTTAAGTAATTACTTCCAGTTCAGTGTCTGTTTAAACGCTGAAAGCCCTTGACTGATTTTTAAGCTCATCCTATTTCATTCTCTTTAGTTATTTCTGTTTATCATATAAGCTTATTTATAAATAAGGTAAGACAATCTCAATTTCATGAGACAATCTGGGTTTACACATATTATAATTATCCGTTTTACCCACCGAGCATTCCACTTTGGAATGTAAGTTTTAGGGTAAAACTCTGTTTATCAGTGATGTGTGCATGGAAATGAGAAGCTATCGTTACAGGCTATTTCTTATTCTAATAATTCTTTTTAAAAAATTACAATTATAGAACTAGAATTATCTCTCTCATCGTTTTCTGAATCAGGGACAAAATAAGCACCTTAGTAAGAGAATTATCGACATCCTTTCAAATCAAACAATCTGGAAGATTTCTGAATGCCTACAATGCATTTAGAGTCTAGTTAAACACTCCCAGAGGCTGCCTGGGTAGGAGAGTTTGTTTTTGTTGTATTTCCCCTTCCAGAAACTGGGCAGTGGGACAAATAATCATGGAGTTGCAGCTGTTTGGGTCATATGCTCCTTTATAATGCCTCTCTGTTAATTTTGCATTATGCTGTTTCCTGGTATTTGAATTTTGCCATACAAATATTTGTGGAATGCGTGTTAATAGAATTCTTAAATTAGGAATTTTAAAAAGAATATTATGATAAACAAATGAGCCAGAAATCCACACTTGTTTTATGTCATATAGATTATTCAGAGTTATTTTTAACTAGGAAATTGAACTTTTTTGTAAAACCAGGTGAAATCATTTGAGATTCAAAAATGATAATTCTATTTCCAAGACCTTTGAACTTTTCACTGACAGTTTTTTATGAGGGTCAAAGTCTTAAGTTCCTTCTGTTTGTATTTCAAATCCTGAAAAGAAGTGTTGATAAAAATCAGAATTTTATTTATCAAATATCTACTGTGTATGAATGTCAATCTTTATAGCTTTTCAAGCAAAATGATTATCAACTTTGTATTTGTCTGTGATAAAGAGAGTAGAAGCTCTTGGGAAGGAAAGCATTATGGTGCCTATGCGGTATTGCTTTACAAAGAATTGAGAATATTTCTATAAACATTACCCCCTCTTTCAGTAACCTTAGAATCTACCTATCATTAATTTTAATTGTTATTTAATCAACTGAGTTTTAAATTATAAAATTCCTTGGACTAAAACTTTAGTAGGAGTGGAATGGACTATGACTCTGCCTTCTTGAACAATGCTAAATACATCTCAATTTATTTATTTTTAAATATTGGTATAAATCTATCATAAAGGATTGTTCTAAGGATTAAGTGGATATATATATACATTTGTATTTTTAAAATGTTATGTAATTATTTGTAAGATCATATGGTAGATATGTGTTTATATAGTAATATGTGTATATGTGTGTGTGTATGTGTGTATATATATATACACACATACACACAAATACATAATACCCAATATGTGATATATGAAAGCTGCAATACATGGAGCATTTATATGATCATCTTCGCTGTTATTTCTTAATAAATTGATTAAATTGATATTGTTCAGACTTGGCTTAATAATAACTAAGGAAGAATTACATATGATAACATTATGGCTTACTTGTCCTTCAACAAACATTGATGGATTAAAGATACTCCTGTGGGATAGTTCCTTGGAATGAAAAAAAAATGAATAAAGTAATTTTCTGTTTCGACAAACCTAGCTGTTGAACCAAGAGGGATACCTGGAAAACCCTGTTCTTATATTATGCAAAGCTACAGAGCAGGCTTCCTGAAATCATTACTGATGCAATCTTTTTTTAACCTCATTCGATGAAGTGTAACAGGAGTAAGGAAAGTCAAAGAAATTGATTTACTGCTTAAGAGTGTATGAATTTTATGAAAAAATGTTGCATCAGCTCCAGCAGCAGACATCACGGTCCTTTCCATTTTCATAGAGCCTCAGAAGCAAATTCTAAGGTGAATGATGAGTAACAGGATTCCTTGGTTGAAGCAAACAGTAGAAGCTTAATAGATGCTTGTGAATTGATGTAATGAGTAGGGAAATCTTTACGTATCTGTATATCCAGTAACTCATGACATAGACGATAGCCCATAGACCCCATGCCTTAGTGAGAGCTTTCTGGTTTGTCTTCAGATCACTGCCTGTCTGAGCGTGTCAATCTTGAGGCTCTGTTTCTTTTCTAATGAACAGAGTCCCAGTTACAACTGATGCAAATGGTCATCATGGTCATAAATGTCTTAGATAATTGACTTGTGCAAACCATAGACCGACATATATGAAGAATCAAGTACATTTCTCATACAGATGTTTTCTGTGCAATGTTAAAGGTAATTATTTCAAAAGGGAAAATCCAGCTCTTGGATTTATATGACAGAAAGAGATATATACTGGAACTTAGGAAAAATCAAGTGTCATATGCTGTTTAATTTATAGATGAGGAAATTGAGACAGTGGAACTGTAAGTAGATGTATGACCTTGAAAAACATAGCCAAATCTAACACAGGCTTTCCAACTCTCAGACTGGGGATTTTATAGACTTTTACCTTTGATTTGCATGGCTCTTTCTCACTTGGAGTCCCTTTACCTGCATGGTTCAAATGGGAAAGCCAGTGGACAGGCGATTAGAATGGGGGATAAAAGCTATTGATGACTAAGAGCCAAATCGGCTAATTTTGTTCTGATGGGATGTTCTGAGGGCACAGGGATGAAAGAAGTCAGCCACGTGTGATTTTAACGCATTTTCATTAGTTCACCAAATTCTTTTTTGGGGAGAGTCTTAAAAGATCAAGTTTAAAAACTACTGAAAATGGAGGAAAATGTCCCTTTTAAGTAATCTATGTTATATGATCCATTTAAGATCAAGCCATTCCTCACTGTTCTTAACAATGAGACACACATCAAAGTCATTCAAAGAGGAAGTTAGAGTTTAAAGAAACCTAATACTTCTCATCTGAAAATATTTCCTTATCGTACTCATCCCCACCCTTATCTTCAGTTTCACTTTCTGTGGGTCCAGTTACCTTCTGTCAACCGGGTTTCCGGAAACAGATGATCCTCCTTCTGACTTACTGTCAGAAGGTCAGTGGTAGCCTAATATGATGTCATTCACCTTCCTTCTTACCATGTTGGCATTTTATCTTCTCACGTCATCATAAGAAGAGAAGTGTGAGTAAAATACAGTAATATATTTTGAGAATGAGAGACCATATTCACAGAATGTTTATTACAGTATATCATTACATTCATTCAATTTTATTATTTGTTATTGATGTTGATCTCAAACTATACCTAATTTATAAATTAAACTTCATCATACATATGTATACACAGGAAAAACCATAGTGTATGTAAGTTGGGTTGGGTACTAGGCATTTCCTGGGGGTCTTGGAATGTATCCTAGTGGATAATGGAGGACTAAATTTCTGAGCTTAGGAAGATCCCATTCTTTTTCATTTTTAACATCAAGTTGTAGTTCAATGTGGATTTGTTTAGGGTTATTCTAAACTATCTTGAAACATACATGAAAGTGGACTCTAGGTTCAAAAAGACGTCAATAATCCCAGGTAAAGTGGACCAGCCAACTAAGCACTGGAGTGCTGTGGAACATAATGGTTTGAGGAATTACGTGATAATGGAGGGTAAGGTTGTCTCCCACCACCACGCCCCCCACCCCCGCCGCCCTTCAGCATGGTCAATATCTTAATCAGTATTTTGATAAAGACATAGGATGTTTATTAACTTTGCATTGAATAACAGAATAATCACTCAATTTCTTTCTGGAATAAACTGGGTATATTTATGTGTATGCATGCAAATGTATTATTATATGGTACTTAAAGAAATAAAAAAAACACCTGCAACTGCATAGGCTGTGACTTAGATGATGATGTTGATGGTGATGATGGCGATGGTGGTGACAGTGACAACAAATAGTAATATTAATTGAATCCCAACTCAATGCATGGTTCTCCACTTGATAGTTTACCTATACCCTGCATCCTCGCAACAACCTCACAAGGAAGTTTCCATAATCACCAGAAAAAGATAGAGCAACTGTTCCCTTATTCAAGAAAACACTGAATATTTCCTCTTTGCTCAAATGACACGAAGGTCAATGTACTGAAGGTGAATAATAGAGAAAGTTCTTCCTAGATCCTGAGAATACCCTTGTTTCTCCTGCTGTACCATTTATCTTTACGTAGGCTAAGGGTACCTCCTAGTGCATTGCACGTGGTAGGGGTTCAAAAAATAGTATTTAGGGGCCCCTGGGTGGCTCAGTGGGTTAAAGCCTCTGCCTTCGGCTCAAGTCATGATCTCGGTCCTGGGATTGAGCCCTGCATCGGGCTCTCTGTTCAGGCAGGGAGACTACTTCTTTCTCTCTTTCTCTGCCTGTCTCTCCGCCTACTTATGATCTCTGTCAGTCAAATAAATAAATAAATAAATCTTTAAAAAAATAGTATTTACTTCCAATGTTTTTAAAGTGCAGGATTTAGGACAATTAATGATATTTTAGTTCATTGTAAGTCATTGTTCGCCTATAGTAACTCGTAAATTCTTGCAATCTATGGTGATAACGCAGACTAGTTTTTGGAGGCAGCAAGGGTGTTGGGAAGAAATGTAAGGATTCAAAGGAAACTACAATGTTGAGCTCGCATCAGGAATATCGTGCTCAGCTTTTAGCTGAGCTCACGTTTTCATGGGGACAAAGGCCAACTCTCTCTAGAGAAAGGTGATCAAAAGTGGGAAAGATGTAGAAGTCATATTATAAAAGAGAACACTGATGAGAAATGTGGAAGAAGAATTAGGACTGAGGCATTCCTCGGAGCTTCTTTTAGAAATTGAAAGAGTTGCTCTCTCGGGGAGCTGTTTGTAGCTCGAGAGAGGAGAGAGGCAGCGTGGTGGCTAATGGAGGATTGAATGAAGAGAGTGGTGTGTAACGTGAGCTGCTTTATGACAGGCGGAACTGCTCACACTTGGGATTATGGCACGGGCTGCTTAGTGAGGCATGCATTCTTTCATTAATTTAATTGTTTGTTCAGGAAACATGTATTGAACCTCTCCCATAAAGAACATATGGCCCAGGGAGGGATCGATACTGCCCAAGCTGGAGCAACCAGGTAACAAAGGAGGCTCTAAGAATTAATTGAATAGCAACTGTAAAGATCCATGCTGCAGGGATCCAGAGAGAGAGGAATAAAAGCCTAATGACGTAAAGCGAGGCACGGTCGGTCCCTCAGTCCAGCTGCCTCGGAGCAAAGTGAAGGAAAGCAGAATTAAATAGAGTCAGTGTTGTGCAATCTGTGTCTTATTCCAAATGGTATTACCTGCTAGAGGCTTCATGAACACCTGCTAATTGTTCCACTTGGGAAACTAGAACGTTCTCATTGTAATCGCATGCATCTCTTAAAATGATTTGTCACTTTGATTTCTCTCTGATGTGAAATGATGCCATTCGCACAACCCCCTAGAAGCAGGAGCACGCCAGGAAATACAGGCCCTCTCATGGTGTCTCTCTCTATTCCCTACTCTGGCTGCCTGCTCATGGCTTACTTTCCAAATCCAGGTTCCTGGAAGTGGAAGGCCCTCCAGGGGGCATTTTTATAGTACTAACAAACCCATGGAATGGTTGTTCACTTATGAGCCCCTCTAACATCCATCCACAGGAGTTCTTTATCCCGGGCACCAATCTCACATTCAGACATCTCAAGAAAGGACACCTGGGTGGCTCAGTCGTTAAGCATCTGCCTTTGGCTCAGGTCAAGATCCCAGGGTCCTGGTTCCCTGCTCAGCGGGAAGCCTGCTTCTCCCTCTCCCACTCCCCCTGCTTGTGTTCCCTCTCTGGCTGTCTCTCTGTCAAATAAATAAATAAAATTTAAAAAATAATGAAACATCTAATGAAAAAGGTGAGAAGGAAAGACAAAACAAAACAAAGCAAACCTTTCAAAGAATAACCTTCCAAGTGCTGTGTACAAGGCACTTAATACAATAGTCAGGCTCCAGCCCGACCCATTGTCATGTAACTTCAGGTGTCCTGCTGACTGACTTTCAATACAGGTATTTTTCTTTATTGGTTACACTTGGTAGATTAAAAAAGGCATTCTTTTTTGGATCAGTTCTCATGAGCAGCTCTACGTTTTACTCAGATAGCAATGGTCTACGTTGATATGAGGCATAAACTCTATGTGAGCAGAGGCAGAGTTGATAGTGATTAAGGGTGTGGGGGATTTTGGGAGCAGATGATTCTAGTCTTTTCATTTACTGGTCATGTGACTTTGGGAATGGTACCAAGTCTTGGTTTCCTTCTCCGCAAAATGGGGATAATACTACTACTTGCCTCATAGAGTTGTAGTAAAGGTTATTCATCTAAGTAATGTGGTACCTAGAAATAGTTTGGTAGAGTTAGCAGGACGTGGTAAGTGTGACGTCAAAGCCAGCACCTGGGAAACTGTGCTGAGTCTCAGGATCACCTGGAATGGCTTTAAGAAAAAAAGGCAGATGTCCACCCCACTTCACGAGGGTCTCTGATGAGGCCGTTCGGAGATAAGGCTCCGGTGCTCAAATCTGGTCATTTGTCCAGGAAATTGTGATGCACACCAGAGTTTGAAAATCACCTGATGATTTGGATTTTTTCCCCTTCAAAACTTAGCGGGCATCCGGGTGGTTCAGTGGGTTAAGCCTCTGCCTTCAGCTCAGGTCATGATTTCAGGGTCCTGGGATCGAGCCCCGCATCGGGCTCTCTGCTCAGCAGGGAGCCTGCTTCCCCCTCTCTGCCTGCCTCTCTGCCTACATGTGATCTCTCTCTCTGTCAAATAAATAAATAAAATCTTTAAAAAACAAACAAACAAAAAAAACCTCAGCCCTTGTTACCATAAAAACCACTCTTTTCCATCCAAATCATGGTCGGCCTCCTGTTGCTCTCATATATGCTCCTCAGCCCTGACCCCACCAGGAAATCAGTGCTGTGCAGGCACGCTGAACATCCCCGCAGTGACCTCAAAGCAGTGACCTCGAAGCAGCCCCCGCTTCGAGGTAAGAAGTGAATGCCAACATCAGTTCTCTAGAGTGAGGAAAATAAAATGCAATTTCTAACAACTGAGGAAATAGGACAACGTATTGTCTTATTTATACGCTGCCATGATTGTCAGACAAAAATAGTCCTTTTGAATAAGGATCACTTGAAGTGATAGACTTAAAGGACTTGAGGAATTTTAGATTCAAGTTGGAAATGGAAATTTTTTCATTTTTCAGTCTTTTTTATCTTTTAAAAAAGCACAGTACGGAATAACCTTTTAAATAAATATTCCTATCTTTCTAATTAGATATTTTGTTTTTAAATTATTAGCACATAGCCCGTGTGTGTTTTTGTTTTAAAGGATATTGAGCCAACCTGTAATTAACCAATAGTTGTATAGAGTTGTTGTAGATTTTCTCTAATAAAAGCTGCCTTCAGTTTTTTTTTTTTTTTTAATTTATTTCTATCAGTGCCTGGTTTGTCAGTGATTTGTTGACATGAATCAGAATTCTACTCTAACCTAAACCAAAACAGCTATTTTTCCTAACTCAAAAAAGATGAATCATAAAACCAGAGTGATTACATAAAGTGGAGAGCTTATTTTATTCTCACTAGCTTGCATCAATCTGAGAAGGGATGGATACTGTGTATCTCCAGTCTGGAGTAAAAATGAGGGAGAAGTTGAACAAGAGAAGTTTGAAAATGAGATCTATACTTGAGTCAGGGAGAAATAACTCAAGTTCAAAGCTTTACTTTTTAGTACCTTACCAACGTAATTCTGGGAGAATTAATTTTCAGTAGTATTTCACTAATTAATCTTACTAAAATGAATGTTATGAGTTTGGCGAAATTTTTGAACATCTACTACAAGCCAGTGAACAAAATTAATTCTTTGTCCCTGTGGAGCTTTTATTTGAGTAGAAGAGGGAAGAAATAAATAAATGTGTGAGGTGGTAAAAACATAAGGCAGGGTAAGAAGGGGCATACAGAGATTTTGAGGGATGGTAAAGGCCCTGAAACCTGGTTTTTCTCTCTTATCCCGAGGAGACTAAAATTAGAGCTTGGCCACTTTGATCTTTATTTTTTATTTTTTTAAGATTTTATTTATTTATTTGACAGAGATCTACAAGCAGGCAGAGAGGCAGACAGAGAGAGAGGGGGAAGCAGACTCCCTGCTGAGCAGAGAGCCCGATGCGGGGCTCGATCCCAGGACCCTGAGATCATGACCTGAGCTGAAGGCAGAGGCTTAACCCACTGAGTCACCCAGGTGCCCCAGGTCTTGGCCACTTCGAGATGCTGGACGGGGTGATGTGTGGAGAGAAGATGCCAAACAAGGCAGGGCTCTGCGTGTAAAGTGAGAATCCCATTTGGAAGTATGCTCAGGGTGGATCTGAGAAGCAGCAGAGGTGAGGAGAATTGCATAAGAATACTATCTGGCAAAACCTGTGGGAGGGGAATCAACATTGACCTTGTAGATTATCGTCTTCCTTTTGAGATGTCTTCCTTCTTCTGCTGCTTCCTGTGGGGGGGAACTTATTAGAAAGGCAAATTCTGGACAGCATCCCAGACCTCCTGAATGAGGAACTCTGTAAGGGGAGCCTTGCAGTCTGTGTCTGATGGGACCATCCGGTCATTCTGGAGCCTTGTTTTTGGAGAGGCTCCTAGCCTGTGAAGGAACTTCATTCTGTCTTCTGTTCCTTCTCTTGGAACAATTTCACTAAATAGGGCTGTTGACCAGCTTCCAAGGGCCCCGTCGTTAAGGTAAAGGAAGCTCTTTGAAGTTGTCTGTAGGATCTTTAAGGACCTGATGGTGCTGGGGACTTGGGTGCATCATTTCTTGTTTTCCACCCCACAGCATAACAAAACCTACTCAAGTGTTAATAAAACTTGAGTTTTATTAGTTAATGGAAAACTTTCCATTACGGGAAACCTAGAATGAAAAGAAACAAGAATTTTAAAAAGAGAGACACAATCAAATGGGCCAATTTGGAAAGCAACTGTGGAGGCAATGCTAGGTTGAAGTTCACAGGGTTTGCTAAGCTCTTAGGTACATAACATCAGAGCAATTGTGTCCACAGTACTGGGGCAGCCAGATATGCTAAGAATGTATTGGAATGTGGCAGTCCTGTTCATAGGCTCTAGCTTCAAACTGCCTAGGTTCAAACCTTTACGCTACAGCAGCATTCAAAAGATAAAATTTTTTATCAAATATACTTTACTGGTTAGGAAATGGGGGCACTATGGCTCTGTTTCATCATCTTTAAGATGCAGATAATGTTAATGATGATAAGAGATCGTTGTTGAATGCTTACTAAGTACCACACACTGTACTAAGCGTGTTAAATGTATATGCCATTTAATCTGCCTAACATCACTGTAGATAAGGTATAATATATTATTATTCCCATTTTGAAGATAAGGAAACTGAGCCCAGACAAATTAAATAACAGGCCTGAGACCATACTACTAGCTTAGTGGATGAACCAGTATACAGAACCAGGCAGTGTGGCTTAACTATTATTACACATTAATGTAATGTTGTTCTAGTTCTAATTTTAAATTCACTATTATTCAAAGATAGTGTAGAAACACAACTCAAAGTCAAATATCAATGACTTCCAGATTATCTGTAGGCAAACACCTTTTCATTTTTCCCAGTAAAACTTCAATGCCATCCTCTCTGTGAAGTCTTCTCCTGACTCTCCCCTGAAAGTTCCTACTTCACCTGCTTTCAATGATGATGAGTCTCTCTCTGACCAAAAGGAAAAAAATGAAGGATAGGGGTTGTTTCATTTACCTATTTCTAGCACCCTCAGGTCTTCCTTCCTTTTTTCTTGCCACATCCTTGCATTGGTATATGTGATGAAGGGTTATGTTTTAAGCTGCAAACAATACACTGTAGTGTGAAATGACATGCAAGCCTATGTGTGCAGCACATGGAACCATATAACAGGCTTTCATTAAAAAAAAGAGTGTTAGAGTAACAGAGGCTTTCACTGGCCCTTGGTGAAAGACTTTTCAAAATGGCAGTGGATGGTGTACTGAGAACGCTGAGGACTTAACAGCGTCAGACATCACACTCCAGTTATATTAGCTTTCTGCACACTGGTTATCTTTATGCTTTTTTCACTGAGATCATCTTCAAGGGCGTTCTCCAGGTTTTTCATTGAATTGGGGTGTGAAAAACCTAAAAAACAAACCCATATATTACTATACTACATCCCAAGACTACATTCAAAATCCGGGTAATGACTGGCAAGGAGGTAGGGGGGCATCAGAAGGGAATAGTCTCAAATTTGGTAATTGTTTAAACCTCATCAATTAAGTGGAAGGTCTAGAAGCTCTCAAGCAGCAGTAGCCTCGGAATTACAAGTGAACTTGCTCAACCCAGTGCATTTCCATTCACAAATCTATCTGGGAGACATTGTAGGCAGATTCTGAAAAACTATAATTCCGTTCCTAGAAGACCCTACTGACCAAATCCACCAGGTTTATCCTTTCTAATATTCCTGATAATGTATTCTGGTCTCCTGTTTTCTAAATTCCTTTCATTGTTTTTTAATTCATTTTGCTTATGCAAAAGTCTTTAGGAAACATCTACTTTTTCCTTGGCTGAGTTTTTGTTCAGATTAACCAAACTCACTTAAGTTTACAAGGCATTTAAGAATGATATATGGAGGGGTGCCTGGGTGGTTCAGTGGGTTAAAGCCTCTGCCTTCAGCTCGAGTCATGATCCCAGGGTCCTGGGATCAAGCCCCGCATCCAGCTCTCTGCTCTGCAGGGAGCCTTGCTTCCTGCTTTCTCTTTGCCTGCCTCTCTGCCTACTTGTGATCTCTGTCAAATAAATAAATAAAAATCTTAAAAATAAAAAAAAAAGAATGAGATATGGAACTATTCAGGGTCTGCAGCTTTTTTGCTAAATTTAAAGAGAACGTATGCATTTTCCCAGAGAATGGAGTGAAATAGCTTGACAAGTATACCCCCCTTCCTGTTAATCTGTAGTTGTATATTGATTTCAGAATAGTTTTATTTGGCCCTTGTCATGATTACATTAATGATTAATGTAATGGAACATCAACAACAGTCTTGATTGCAGTGTTTTTCATTAATATCATGTAGCCTCCCAGGCATCATTGGCCTGTACACCACCAATAACTAGTTGACTTATAGGAATATCAATAATTTTACCAAAGAAAATTATTTTTCTGAATGAATGATCTCAGGTAAAATGTTGGCCTTGATAAATCTGACATCAACAAGTACTTCTTTTTCATTAAACAGTTGAATATTAATGAACATTTAAATGGATATGTGCAGTTCTGGAATTTTTAATTTAATTTAATTTATATTGAGTATTGTAGACATTACTATTATTGTTATCATTTGCAATTCCCATATGACCTATGTAAGAATTCAGATTTTTTAATCAAAAATTAATTTAGAAATACTGCTTTAAAAGAGAAACAAACTTTGACAATGGAACATTCTTTTGTTGTGGAAATTCAAGATCTTAGCTAAATTGTTATCATGCTGAAACAAAGAAAATATGCTCTTAATTTTAATATTTATAATGAGCTAAGCAGACTTTTTGTATAAAATGTATTTATTAATATTTATCCCAATACTTTGTTTATCCACGATGCTCAAATTAATGCAAAAAATCCTTCTAATCCCTTCAGCTCTTTGAGTGTCTCTAGGTCTTCTGCAATAAAGTGAACACATTGCTTTGTGGAGGTATCTAAACTTATGCAAGTGGTGTTCCTTTTAGTAAATTACTTTTTTCTAACAAATTTGCCTCCTAGTTCCTTATGCCCTTGAACTGCAAAAGAAGGTCTGGCTTACCCCAGAATCATACCAGTATGAATGGATTCTGGCTTATAGGCCAAATATGTTTTTATTGACCATGATCAGCACAAACCAACACTTCCTCTTGCACCACACATACTATGTCTAAGGAGTTCTACACACCCACAGAGGTTGTCTTGCCAACAGAAACTCAGGTCTGCTTGGAGAACAAAAGACTTTCATATCATGGTTTTTTTCCACATAATGTTTGAATACAAAGCCTGTGAACTTTTTTCTGCATAGACGGTCTATAGTACACAATTTAAACTGGCCTGGGACCAGTGCAATTACTTATCTTGGTTGTATGCCCAGGTTCATTGCTTGATATAGCCCAGTGATAAATGTTCTCATTGCAAGAAGCTTTTGAATATCCCCTCCCCTTTTGTTTCTTAATGTATTGTAAGCATGGGCCAAAGGCTACATAGAATCAAGGTAAAAATCAGATAAATCCATATCTCTAGGACCCTGTTACTGGAAAATCATTTTCTAAGATAATTGCTACTCTAGCTTCATGAAAAGACTCTAGATAACTATTTCAGAAAGTTTATTTTGGATAAGTGCCATTAAAGATATGTGATCCATTTTTGTTTATAATCATCTGTTTTGACCAGTTCTTCAGGCAGAAATCATGTTTTGGGGCTACATTTTAAGTTACATATCAATTTTAAAATTGACTGCATATTTTCCCTTTGCTAAGGCTAGTTTGGAGCTAATTCATTTGGGTCTAGCAAATACAGACAGAAAAGCAGTTATAACAGATTTAGACAATTGAAATTCAAAAGTGTTCCTAAGATAGAAAGTAGTTATTTATTTACTTAGCTCAGGCCAATCTAGAGTTACGGAGGCAGCAACCTTGGCTAACCTTCTGCTTATTCAGAAACTGCTTTGTTTTAGAATTTAACAGGAGTGAAAATAATAAATTAACTATATGCTTATGCTCATGAATACCATATTAACAAATTGAAAATGGCAAAACATATGATTACCTCAGCAGAAGTAGAAAAAGAATGAATAAGCTAAACATCCATTCTTAATAAAAACTCAGAAAAACCGGGGAAGTTCTTCGATCTAATGAAGGGTATATATGAGAAACTTAAAACTAGCATCACACATAATAATAAAAGATTGTTTTTTTCCCCTAAGATCAGGAACAAGACAAGGATCTCTGATCTTACCAATTTTATTCAGTGTTATACTGGAGATTATAACCAATGCAATAAAGGGGAGAAAAAAGTATCTAGATCGGAAATGCAGAAGTAAAACTATATATTCACAGAAGACATGATTGTGTATGTTGAAAATTCAACAGAATTTACAAAATTAGAACTACCAACATTACTAACACTAGTAATTTAACAAGTTTGCAGGGTTCAAGATGATTTGTAAAAATTAATTGTATTTTTATATACTAGTAATAAATGAAAATGAAATTTAGAAAAACAGTATGATTTACAAAATCCTGAAATCCTTAAAGATAAATCTGACAAAAGATGGGCAAGACCTGTACACTGAAAACATCAAAACCAAGAGAGAAATTAAAACCTAAATAAATGGAGAGATGTACCTTTCATGAGTGCTCAGTATTTTTAAGATATTAGTTCTTTCCAAGTTGACTAAAGATTTAACATGATCCCAGCAAAAATCCCAGTAGGCTTTTTTTTTTTTTGTAGAAATTGTCAAGTTCTTTCTAAAATTCATATGGAAATACAAAGGATCTAGAATAGCTCAACAGCTTTGAAAATGAAGAACAAAATTCGAGGGGTAACGCTACCTGGTTTCAAGACTTATTTTGTAGCTACAGTAATCAAGATATTGTGGTAGTGGCATAAAAATAAAAGATCAGTCAAACAAAGTGGAGATAATAGAAATAGATTCGCACGTATGAATAGCTTTTATTAATGAAAAACTTTTTTTTTTAAAAAACAAAGTTGCAAAGGCAATTCAGTGAAGAACAAATGTTGAAAACATTGGATACCTATCTGCAAAGAAAGTTACCTCATACTTTATTGCAAAAATTTACTCAACATGGATATAAACCTAAACTATAAGACTTGCGGGGAAAAAAAAAAAAAGGAGAAATTCTTTGAGACGTTACATTAGGCAAAAACTTCTTGGGTGCCTCACCAAAAACATGATGAAAATTGATAAAATTTAAACCTTCTGCTCTTTGAAGACACCATCCCATGAATAAAAAGATAAGCAAGACTGAGAGAAAATATTGGCAGATAATTTATCTAACATAAGACTTATATCTGGAATATATAAAGAATGCTCATAATTCAACAATTAAGAACAAATAAAAATTGACAAAAGGTTTACCTAGACATTTCACTAAAGAAAACATGCAGATAACAAATAAACACATGAAAAAATATTCCATACCAATAGTCACTAAAGAAATGCAAATTACAATCACAATGAAAAATCACTACAGACCAAATAGAGTGGTTACAGTTTAAGAGACCGTACCAAATATTTGTAGCATGTGGAGGGACTGGAGACTTCCAACATAGTGTTGGAAGTGGGTTGGATATACAATGGTGTAATTACCTTAGGAATCAGTTTCTCAAGAAGTTAAACATACTTTCCTCTATGACCCAGCCATTCTATTTCTTGGTGTCTATCCAAGAGAAAAGAAAACATACATCTATACAAAGACTCGTATCCTTAAAAACAACCCAGATGTCTATTAACAAGTGAATAAGTAAACAAATGGCAGTATATCCATATACCACAATACTATTTAGGAATAAAAAAAGATATGCATTCAACAATGTGGTTGACTCAAAATAATGATGTTCAATACAAAAGCCAAACTCACCCTTCTCCAAAAATATATAATGATGGGTCATTCTATTTTTGTGAAACTATTAGAGATTCAAACTAATCTACAGTGACAGATCAGTGGTTGCCTGAGAAGGGGACAAATACATGTCTGAGGAAAACTTTGGGGGTGATTGGATATGTTCATTATCTTGATTGAAGCAATATTTTCACAGATATATATTTCAAAACTTACCAGATTTATGAAATTGAATACTTATATATGTTCAGTTTATTGGATGTCAACAAATGTTTATTAAAGAGCTGGAACTATAGACATGGAGAATATGAAAATAATTATGAAAAATTTTAAGACATAAAACTGACCTATACTTGCTACCGTTAATCAAGACTAATACTCTATCTGACATACTATGATTCTGAATTTAAAAGTAGAGGCTTTTGCGTCTCTTTATATGATCAGCTTGCTAACCAATGGTATTTTGTATTTTTCAATGAAGGTAGTCCATTGATTTTGGAATTAGAATTCTATCCTTAAAAATATCCGTAAAATTTACAGGATACGTGAGGAAAATGTGCACGTATATGTAGTCAAATACTGATTAAAAATGGAATTAGATTAAAATGTTACAGAATGCAGTTTCCTGGACCACTATTAGAGAATGTACACAACACAACTCTAGAGAAAACCATCACTGTAACATATGGTGAAAATGGTGCCTCTTACAATTATTTGTCATTATGATCTTGGCAGTTTGAGCCCTTGGAATATAAACATGATCTATTTTTACAGATTTCAACCCTATGAATTAGGAAGGAAATGGAGTGATTCAAAGTGCCCTATTTTTTTTTTTAAGATTTTATTTATTTATTTGACAGAGAGAGGTCACAAGTAGGCAGAGAAGCAGACAGAGAGAGGGGGGGAAGAAAGCTCCCTGCCTAGAAGAGAGCCAAATGCAGGGCTTTATGCGGGGCTCGATTCCAGGACTCTAAGATCATGACCTGAGCTAAAAGCAGAGGCTTTAACCCGCTGAGCCACCCAGGAGCACCCAAAGTGCCCTATTATTAATAGGACTTTTCTCTGAGGTAAACATTTGGTGAAAGCAAGCTCAGCAGATAGGCCTGTGGATGTGATGCACCTGTAAACTTTGCAACGGGACAGAGGTGACTTGCTTGTTTCAGAAGTAAAGTCCACAACCTAAAGCTTGAGAATAAATTCTAAACCATGAATTTTATGGCTGGTCTAGAGAGAAGAGGCTGATATAATAAATCAGAATAAATGAAAAGAAGCTGTACCCCTTTGAGCTACAAGGGCATAGGCACCAAGGGGGAGGGAAGGGAAGGAAATCAAGATTGTGAAGCTTCCTTCACAAGCTTCCTTTTGTACTGATTCATATTTGATGTAGAAGAACTGTATAGTTTCTGAATTTCCAAAGATGATAAGGACAACTAGGTTTTATTTTGTTGTGAATTCTGAAAGATCTTTTTGCAGGAACAAATAATAATGAACCTGTCTTACAATCACAATATTCAAAATGAAGTCTATTTTTAACATTTTTAATTATACAAAGGATTGTTTTCATTGTGGGAAAACTAGAAGATAAAGAGAAGAGAACAAAACAAAGCAAAAATCCTCCTGTAATTCCATTGCGGGGATACAATTCTTAATATGTTATGGATGTCCTTCCAGGTTTTCTTTGTATATATACCTAAATATAAAGTATATCTATATAGTAATATATGTAAACATAATGTAATATAATTTAATTTATATAAATATAATATGTATTTAATGTAATTTAATATAATATAAATATATGTTATATTTAGGTATATATGTATATCTATATCTATCTATACATATCTCTATCTATATCTATATATATTTGTGTATCTGTATCTATATATACATAAATATCTCTATCTATATTAAACCTTAAATATTTCTCAGTAAGCTTTATTCTCTTAACAAATTATCTCCATGTCAATAAATACACATCCGTACCACCATTTTATACCTTCAATTGTTTCATTGTATGAATGAGCCAAAAAACTCCTAGCCAATCTCAAGGCTGTTAAGGTCTGTTTATTTTTAATTTCTCTTGCATTTTTCTGAAGGAACAAAGATTTCCTCTATCACGTGATTCTAGCAAAAAAAAGATTAAAAAAACCACAGTTCCAAATTTTAAAAGTGCTTTGGAGTCATGCCTGTTGAACTGTTAATTTTACAATGCTGTTGAACACGAAGCTCTTTTTAGTGGTCATTACATGATATTTATGTGCAATTTCTGGGCATCACTGTTCTAACCACAGTAACAGAATTGGATCTTTCCCTTTGGCTGACCTCTCAGGGAATCTCATGCATTTTCCACAATATCTAAATCCATACATCGATACTAATTTATGAAATTTATTTAAAATACAAAGGAACCTCATCTGTTCAGACAATTAGCCAATAACCATTAGATCAAAGGACACCAAGTTTTTCTCTTAAGCTCATGTAAAAATATCTTAAGATATTTTGTGTATCATGAGGATATTTGCCTGCTAAGCTGCCTTTTGACACATATGACCAAATCCAACTGTTGGCCTTGTGGCCATGAGCTATTGTGGAAAATGTATTTTATGAGTAGGAAGGAGACTAAGGGGGTAAACCCTAAAGTTTGTGAACTTGGGGAGTTCTCAGCCTCTCTGGGGCCCAGACTATTCATCTTTAAAGTGATGGAGTTGGAGAAGGTAGCTCTAAGTTCCTCCAGTGCTAAAGTTCTATGAATCTGTTATAGAGAACTCTGGAGCCCATTCCTTTAGTCATGGCCCTGTTACAGACCCAGATACTTCATCCCTGGCTGCTTGGTTGTATTCCTAGCCACTGACCTCATCTCACCCACTTTTTTTCCTTGATTATTTTGCTTTCACTTCTGGTACCTAGATCTCGGATACTTTCTCCTTCTCCTTCTCCTTCTCCTTCTTCTTCTTCTTCTTCTTCTTCTTCTTCTTCTTTTTCTTCTTCTTCTAATTCAATTAGCCAACATATAGTACATCTTTAGTTTCAGGAGTAGAGTTCAGTAATTCATCAGTTGCATGTAACACCCAGTGCTCATCCCATCATGTGCCCTCCTTAATGCCTAACACCCTGTTATCCCATCTCCCCACACCTCCCCTCTAGGACCCCTCAGTTTGTTTCCTATAGTTAAGAGTCTCTCATGGTTTGTCTCTCTCTCTCTGATTTCTTCCCATTCAGTTTTCCCTTCCTTCCTCTATGATCCTCTGCACTATTTCTTATATTCCACATATGAATGAAACCATATGATAATTGTCTTTCTCTGACTGACTTATTTCACTCAGTGCAGCCACTCTGGTAAACAGCATGGAGGTTCCTCAAGAAGCTAAAAATAGAACTATCCTATGACCCAGCAATTGTGCTACTAGGTATTTACCCCAAAGATACAGATGTAGTGATCCGAAGGGGCACCTGTACCCCAATGTTTATAGCAGCAATGTCCATAACAGCTAATGTCCATAAACTATGGAAAAAGCCCGGATGTCCATCAACAGAGGAATGGATAAAGATGATGTGTGAGATATATATATATATATATATATATATATATATATATATATGAACATATATGAATATGTTATTCATATTATATATGAATATATATATTCATATATATAATCATAATATATATATGAACATACTCAGATACTTCCTTTATTTTGCTCTTTCTTTCCTCACTCTCCAGTTATGTCCTATCTGTTGCTTATGTTCTGTGAAATCTGCCATGTCCCATTGGATTAACCCAACTATTTTTGGTCCTGGTAACCATTGGCCTGTACCACAAACATGTAGCTTGTGACCCTTGGCATTCAAGGCTAGTGAGGGTGTGTGGGATCTGCTTCTACTCCATATATCCAGAAGAAAAGAAAAGCTTCAATACCTAGCCATCCTGTGCATAGTAATTGCCTACAAGATGGTAGTACTGACACGCGCTATAACATGAACTTGAAAACATTATGCTAAGTGAAAGCAGCCAGTCACAAAAAGCCATATACTGTATGATTCCAGTTACGTGGAATATCCAAAATAGGCCAATACAGAGAGACAAACAGTAGGTTAGTGATTGCTAGGGCTGGAGAAAGAGGAAAATAGAGTGACTGGTAATTGCTACAAGGTTTTTTTTCTTTTTCGGGTAACCAAAATATTCTGGAATTACAAAGTGATGATGGTTGCACAACCTTGTGAATACACTAAAAACTACCAAAATGATGGAGTTGGAGTTTATGATATGTAAATTATATCTCAAAAAATTTGGTTAAAATATTCAGGAAATCATTATTTATATAATATTAATTGCTCAGACATTTGAAAATATTTCAACAACCAGTTTTAGGGAGGTGGTCAGGACCATGGAGGTACAGCCAAAACACAGTGCCTTTTTATCTGGTGCTTTCCGGGGCCTAAGACTCTCCTTCTCTAGGGAGGTGCTTCTCTTGATTACTGTTGAGAGAGCCCTACAAAGGTCTGCAAACTTTTTTCCTGGGTTGGTAATGTAGTTCCTGACTAAAACATTAAAGTGCATCTTGACTAAGAAGGTAAATAAAGAAGAAATGAGATTCTGTCTGAAGCATTGTTCCCTTGGTATCTGTCCCCTCAAGGCTAAATTCAACAAGATAGTTGATAGACAGACAGATGGCAGGTAAGGCAACATCAACAATAACAAAAACAAGTTGGATTTCAGTGGCAGAATTTTTTTTTTTTTCTTCAAAGAATTGATTCAACTGACTATTGCACTGTGTCCCAGAGCTTTAAGTTGAATAAACATAATCTCAGTATCTTCGGTTAGCTTTGGAGTCCAACTGTCTATGAGACCCAATGCCCCAAATATTTTGGAAGGCCATCTCCCCTATTCGCTTCCCCCGGGGAGGTTTATACCTCGTCATCTCACCCGCTGAGAGCATGTCCTATTTTTAAAGGCCTCCAGAGAAGATGCCTCTTCAAAGAGATGGGAAGACAGAGCTTTGCCCTATGCAGCGTTCCCTGTGGAGCTAATTGGCCAGGTGTCTGATCTCCATGGCATCTACCTGGCTCCCTCCTCCCCCACAGGACTGAACGGCTCTCGGAAAAAACTCTGAGCCCAACACACCTTTAGGGCTTTGTTGTTATTTTGTTTTGATTATTTTTCCGACAGAGAAACTCCTTCAGCTTAGGCAGGGCCAGCATTAGGATAGCGGTGATGCTCCCTAGAAGTCCTGGTGGCTCAGAGCCTCACAGCCTCACTTCCCAAGCTGCCCCACACGAACAACCCAGGTTCACCCAAGCTGAGGAGTCACTGGTTACTTTCCGTCACGTGTTACCTCAGTGTACCCTCTGACCCTTCCATGTCACCCTCTCTCTCTTTTCCTGGTAGATTGGAAGGTATCTAGCACAGTCTTGTCACTTTGTGAAAGAAGAAACTAAGGTGAGGTACAGACTTGCCCAGGACGATCCAGTGAGGTACTGATTGATTGAGGTTCAGATCTGGAGCACCAGCTGAGGGGCTCCCTGCTCCCGGCATGCTGTGCTGCCGTTCTGTTAGATGCATGCCCAGTTAGATGCATGCCCCTTTCACAACAGTAAGAATTATTAAGATGATATCATTGCAGCAAAACATAGGCATTTTCTGCTCCAAAACTAGCAAAAGCCAGATGCCACAAAAACAAGAGCCCCTCTGCTTTTATAGGGACCAGAAATTCTCTCATGAGCCAACTTGGGTTTCTTCGGCATAAGAAACAAAACTCTTGAATAGTGTTTGTTTTGATGTGTGTCATTTTATTTCATTTTATTATTTCTATTTTCTGCATGTCTTCGTGTTTTTGTTTTTTTGTATTATTTTCCTTGCTCTTAATGACACAAAACTGGCAATTGTCTTCAATGTTGATTGCTCGGGACGTTGCATAATCACAACACCATGCCGTCAATGGCAGCCAACCCAGACTCAGTACTGACTGTCCATCTTCTCCTCTGGACTGTTCCAGAGGCTCTGCTGTTATCACATGCCAATGAAAGGCACAAACTAGATAGAACATGAGATTATAGTCCTAAATTGACATTTGTGGGTTTGCTTCCTTTATATGAACTGTGTTACTAACCAGATGCCCTGGGAAACAGGAGTTTAGACCGCCCTTCCTAAGAACTCTAACCAGAGACCGTATCCTTCTATCCAATTTCTGATACTCAAACCAAAGGCTCTTATTATAGGGTTTGGGGTTTTCTTTGGTTGAATTACTTATATTATTATTTTAAAAATTTAGGGGTTGAAACAGAAGAAGCCCTTTTTATAGTAAATGCAAGAACACTCTGCATTAAATAACAACCCCCCGAATCAGAGAGTTGCCCTCTGATTTACCACAATATTCCTTTAGCATAGATTGGTGGAAAGGATTAGCTTCCCCCATTCTCCAGACAGGAAAATTGGAGCAATGGTGTTGTTTCTCAGAGCCAACCAGCCGTGGAGCCTGGCCTCAGCATCAGATCTGCTGATTTCCACTTCTGTGCAGGAACTGACATTGGGGTTTAAATTAAGAAACTGTATTCTAAAAGGAAAGGTTTGCCATTATTTGGGCCAAGGCTTACTGACTTTGGCAATGGGACCAAGTGTCACACTTTCCTTTGGCAACTGTGGGTATTCCAGTCCGATCGGTATATATTTCCAAGAACTTTCCCCGTGGGCCTCTTTTTTGGCTTCCATTTACAAAATGTTAAGGGATAATAACATCTACCAAGTACGTGTCTAAAAATTTTGCACTGAAATGTTCCATGCTATGCCCCCTCCTTCTCCATTCTTCTTCTTTTTAGATGTCCTCAAATGCCCTTGCACCTCTGTATTCTCCAGGCACAGACTTACTGTTCTGCTTCCAAATCACCCTCTTCTCTATTCCTGCCTCCTTCATAAGATAAATCACCCAAACACCTTCAACTTGCGACCCTGTTATGTGAATCCAAATGTCGACATTATTTTTGCTCTACCACTTGATGCCAAGACCACAACCTACAGCTCTGCTCCTCATCTCCATTCCAGAAATGTGAACTCTCCCCCAGCTTCCCTCTTACTTGGGTTCCCTAAGCTTATCTCCTCGCCGGCTTGCCATCCTGTTTATGTGTGGTCAGATGTCAGATGCATCTGTGTAAGAACAGGAGCCTCTCAGAATAGAGTGCCTTGGAAATGTATTCATCCTCACAAAACCTGTAGTGGAAAAGACACAGCTGCTTAAGAGAATACATGAAGGTGAGCCAGGCTACAAAATGCACCATTCTGCTCGAATTCATTTACAGAGTTATATGTACACACGCTCTGTTTTGTCATTTTCTAGTGTGAATGTGCTTATAATGTCAAAAAAAGAAAAAAGTAAAAACTTCCTTTAAAAAATATTTATTATTGGAAGAGTCTCATCTTTTTATGAATAACCCCACTCCATCTGAATTATTCTGGAAGATAAGCTCTCTTTCTTCCCTTTTAATGCACCTGGTAAGTAAATATATCCATGGAAATTCGTTATGTCAGTAAAATAGATGTTTATCTTTGGAATGTGCAAGTATCTTTTCCACTAGCTGAGGCCAGCAAGGTAAATTGTTACAGTTACCAGGGCATGTGAGGACATCCGCAGTTCATTTGTTTACCTAACAAACTTCACTTGAGCACTAACTATATATGTCTGATGTTCGTCATATGCTCCGAAATGTGGCCAATCTCTTTTCCTAAATTGTGCTTGCTAACTTGACCCTTCATTTCACTTATTATTAACATGTCTGTCTCCCTCCTAGACAAGATTCTCAACCAGGGGACATTTGGCCCGTACCTGAAGACATTTTTTTTATTTTCACAGTGGGTAGGTGCTTCCCTAGCTTGTGGGCAGAGGTGCTACTGGTATATAGTGGTTAGAAGCCAGGGGTGTTGCTAAACACCTTACCATTCACAAGACAGCCCACCACAACCAAGCATCACATCAAAGTGTAATTAATTATTCACATCAAAATGTGACTAATTATTCACATCAAAATGTGAATAATTCTGAGGGTGAGAACCCTGTCTCAGACTATGTGCTCTTGGGAGACAGGGATTGTGTCATAATCTCTCTCTCTCTTTTTTTTTTTTTAGTTTTAATTCTGCTATAGTTGACAATCCGTGTTATGTTAGTTTCCAGTGTACAATATAGTGATTGAACAGTTCTGAACTTCATTCAGTGCTCATCACAATAAGTGTACTCTTAACCCCAACAACTAGTTCACCCATCCCCACACTCACCTCTTCTCTGATAACCACCCGTTTGTTTTTTATAGTTAAGAGTCTTTTTTATTTTTTGTCTTTTTTGGTTTGTCTTTTTGTCCTTTGTTCATTTCTTAAATTGCACATATGAGTGAAATCATATGGTATTTGTCCTTCTCAGACTTATTTCACGTAGCATTACACTCTGTAGACCCATCCATATTGTTGCAAGGGGCAAGATTTCTTTCTTTTTTATGGCTGAATAATATTCCATTGCCGTTCACACTGCATCTTTGTTATCCATTCATCCATTAATGTGCGTCATAATCATTTTCTATCTCTGCTACCACACACATAGTGGTGGCTGTGGTCATAAGGTTGAAATTCCAGGTGTGCCAAGAGGACCAGGACCAAGCCCCTTTTCTAGAGACTTGTTACTCAAGGTTGATCCTAGACCAGTCAAATTGGTGTCATGGGGGAAGTTTTTAGAAAAGCAGAATCTCAACCCCCTACTCCAGACCTGCTGAAGCCTCATTTACATTTTCACAAACCCTCTGGTGATTCATCTGCACATCAAGGTTGAGAAGCTCTGACCAAAAGGGTTTTATTGTTAAATGGGTGGATAGGCTGAAGATGCTCAGAGGCAAAGGTCCAAGTTCATCTGGCAGCAAGGCGTGCAGGAATTCCACCTGGATTTATCTGTGTAGCGCGTGGTTTAGGTGCGCATGCGTGCAGCCTAGAAGACAGCCGGAACTGGGGACCGAGAGCCACAGCCGTGTAACCCAGGAGAAACCATGCAGTACCAATAACGTAGAAGGCTGTGGTGGTGATGAATGGGCAGACGCTAAGGCACAAGAGGCAGCGGCCAGGTCAAGGGAAAGGGGTGGGACAAGACTCTGGGCGTCCGTGTGGAAGAGAAGGACTGCCAAGCAGCGCCAAGGAGGCTGACAGTGGGAAAGGGCAGGCCCTGTGCCAAACCTGGGAGAGGCCAAGGCTCTGAGACTGCGGGGGTGAGAGGCAGCGGCCCAGACTGGCTACAGGCTGTTCATTCCATTGTCTGGGTGGCTTGGGTTCATTAGGGGAATCGAGTTACTCAGAATCCTTATACAATAGCTCCCAGTCCTTCCAGGACTTGATAATGTGGTAATTAACATGGGGATTCCAGGAATGCCTTGGATTTGAGTTCTGTCTGTAGCGGGCTCATATGTCTGGAATCTGGACATTGGAAATTGCTATTCCAACATCCTCCTTATTTCCTTCACCAAGAATCAAGTGGCCTAAAAATCTGAGTGAAAGGGCAAATAGGAACCAGACGAAGGAAATCTCTGAGGGGGGTCGTTCCAGTAACATTTGCCAGGTTTCCCAGCAGCCCTTTTGTATTTGCCTGTGGTCAAAACACTCCCATTGTTTTGGAACATTGTGACATGAGGAGAGCCTGTGACAGATGTTCAAAGTCTTTGATAGTGTGTGTTTTTTCACCAGCCACTGGAGCCCTTTTTTAAGGAGATATTGACTTAACCAAGCTCTCTTGGTAAATGACATCTGGTGTTTCAGGGCTCCTGTCACAGCCTAACCAGGGCCTGGAAAACTTACTTGCTCTGGAAGGTGAAGAAGAGTTGCCAGCTGGCCAAACTGTGGTTGTAGGAAGACCCATGTCTCTTAGTAAAGTCACTTGAATTACCTCAGGAACCTAGCATCCCTGGTCAGCTGAGAAATGTACCCCTGGAAACAGCCACTTGTCCAAAATAAATCAGATTCTGGCAGAGTATAGACACAGCACCCAGATCCCAGATTCAATTCATTTTGCTAGGGCTTCCCTTAGGAGGGAAAAATTTGAAAATGCCTTATTGGCTTTGCCTCTTTTAGATGTTTAGATCTCCATGCATTCTCAGAGCTAGGCTGGCAAGCTCTCAGATCCTATGGGGCCAAGTTCAGAAAGGCATGGATAAGGAAACAGAGACTTGAAGGACAGAGTAGACTTGAGACCATGAGTTTGAGTGTTGGATTCATTACCAGCTTAGCCACTAACTGTCTCTGTGACCATGGGCAGGTTCCATCAACTCCTTCACACCCAGTTTCTTTCTCTCTAAGAGAGGCCTTGTAACACCTAGTTTAAAAGGTTGATCCAAATCCTAAATGAAACAATACATATAAAGTACTTAGCAAATTCTTGACATACAGAATTCAAGGAACAAAGGTCATCCCTGTTTTATTGTTTTCATGTGATTGTGCATAGTCATGGAGCTGGTCAGTGCAGGAGACAGGCTGCAAAGCCAGACCACCCAGTCACAGGAACTTACTGGAGCTCCTCCTCCCTCTGTTCCTACAAAGTTGTAGGGCCCAATCACATTTTCCTATTTCTCTTCACCTTGAAAAATCCAAGTCCTCCAAAAGGATGATTAAATATTGATTTTTCCCAAATTTGAATCAAGTTGCCTTAACCTGCCAGTGAGAGACACGTGTTAGTCACCCCTTCCCAGCTCTCTGGTCTATGTATTTGGTTAAATAATTCTCCCTATGGCTCTTGAAGATCTGCAAAGCAAAAAGATTCTCTATAAGGTGAAACAAAGAATGAGCACCACTGTAGCTGGCTACTGTCTTCAGCCTTTCCCCGAGGAGGCTGCTTAGCTCAGTTTGCTTCTGGAGAGCCATCATTGCCCGAATACCCCAGTCCCTCTCAGAGATCAGAATGGCTTGGTATCTGGTCCCAAGTTTGAGCTCAGGTTCTAGGCTGTGGCAAAATTCAAAGCTGCAGCTCAGAGCTTATGTCTGAGGCTTGAACTCTAGACAATTCCTTCACTCTTGGTACAGTGGGACCCAGAAGAACTCTAGTCTGTTCATCCCTTGTTTCAGCCTTCTATTGAGGAGCCGAAGCAATACTTTATCATGAGCAAAATGTACAAATAGCAAATGCACAGTGTCTTCTCTGTAGCATAGAACATTCTAGATTTCAAGCACCCAACTTTCTAACACAGCGAAACAGAAAGGCTTTGGAATCATCCAGATCTGGATGGGAAACCCTGGCTCCACAATTTACTAATTGCTTGATTTTTTTTGTTAATTATGTGACCTCTCAAAGCCTGCTTGCTCATGTGTGAAGTGGACATGATAGCAATAATGACTTCGTAGGATTGCTGTGAGGATGACATGAGACAGCATTCAACACACGTCTGGCATATGCTGGAGGAACTTAAGTGTCCTAGATTTTATGGAGAGAGCAGTTGGTGCATAGGGAATTGAAAAAAAAAAAAAAATGCTTGTTTTCGATGTTTGTCACCAAAGCAAATAGTTGGCTTTATGTCTTTTCTCTTTGGAAGTACTAGTGCAGTGTGTTCATCTCTTTTCCAAGGGCGAGGATTGTGACAGAAGTAGCTATGTGTGCAGTGGAGTTCAGGGGTTCACAGGGCTCAGGGTTATTCACAGGGAGATTCTTTTGGAGACTCTGCCACTGTTTTGTTTGCGGGTGAAAATACAGAGCAATGGAATTGAAGGGGCATGGAGGCAAAAAGCCAGTCCTCTGGTTCCCTGGATCACCACCCTTGCAAGTCCGAATGTTTCCTAATGGGCTCTCAGTCCCCATTCCCGAGAAGCCAGCCAGTAATGTGGAACTTTCCTACTTCCACCCCCTTCTTCATGTCACATACGGTTTCAGGACAGGATTAACAGACGTCCCAGGGATGTCCACCTCGAGATGAGCAGCACACACAGGGGATGAGTTAATCCGCAATTCCTATTAGAGAATGAGCGTGTGAGAGAGAGGAAGAAAGGAGGGGAGCCTGACTGCTGACAGTGCAATCTTGTAGCTGAAAGTGCTTTAATGGTGGTTCGCCACTCTGTGGAAGGCAGGCAAATCACTTAGGCAATCAACTCCTTTCATGGATAATGAGTATGGACATCTTTCCCGGGATCCTGATGGCGCAAGATGTAGAAACAAATTGTTTGTGACACAGAGCCCCAGAAATATTCGCTGGTAGGTACAGCGTGAACACCTCACAGGGCCCCGCTGCCCAGGGAGCTGGGTTGTGCGGTGCCCACCAGCCTTGGATCCCGGTCACCTGGGGAGCAACGCCTGGCTAACTGCCTCGCTGGAGAATCAAGTCTGCAACTTTGCTTTTTATTACTCTTGGAAGAGCTTGTATCTCTGTTCCCAGTGGATCCAGGTTCATTGCCACTCTTCTTACTCCCTATATGTGGCCAGGACACGGTGGGCCGGCAGATTGAGCCCAGGGCAGAGTATGGACTAACTGAGTAGTTGCTGTAAACATCTAAGTCACTCAGTCAGGGTGCTCTACAGATACATTTTTGAAGTCTAAACTATCATCTATTGTATTTCACCATCAATAAGAGTACTCTGCAATTATGTTTAATATATCATATAAGCTTTTATAGCCTTCAGCATTCTCTCCTGTGTTGTCTCTCACACCATCTTTAATAAGAGTGCCCCAGATTGTATAAATCATTACCATTTTACAAGTCCAACGCTGGCCACAGTGTTGAAACCATAGCTTTTTAACTTCTTTCAAAATGGAGTAAATGGTGGGACCTCTCTGGAACTAATCTCAAAGATTAAACTAATTCATCAGCTTGAGGCACAGTAAAATTTTGGTGATTATTGTCACATATGTTTTTTTTTCTCCTTGAAATTAATACCTCCATCCATTCTCCATATGCCTCATGCCCCATCCTCTAGTAAGATGCTCTTTTTTAAATAAAAACAAGAGTTTTCATTCATAAACCTAATTAAACTAAAGCTGCTGAAAATAAAACATACCCAGTTTTCCAAACCTTATAACCAAATCCATTAATGGGAAGAAAATAGCCAAGAAGTTGGTGTGACTCTCAGTAGGAAGCAGGTGGAAGCAATTTACTGGACAGAGTCGCCAGTTTATGACTGGGGTGTGTTCCCCATTCTACCAGCCACACACTAATTAGCCATAGTAAACAGACGCTAGGGTTTTTTAGAATGTGGATTTCATAGTTCTCCCATTCTGTATGAAGCTTATTCTTAAATCATTCTTCTTTTTCTTAGTTGTTCACAGATTTCTTCAGTTTATGTATTATAGTAGCAGTCCTTTATCTTTTTTTTTTAATATTTTATTTATTTATTTGACAGACAGAGATCACAGATAGGCAGAGAGACAGGCATAAAGAGAGAGGGGGAAGCAGGTTCCCTGCTGAGCAGAGAGCCTGACGTGGGGCTCGATCAGGACCTTGAGATCATGACCCGAGTAAAGGCAGAGGCTCAACCCACTGAGCCACCCAGGGACCCCCAGTCCCTTCTCTTTAAAGGACTGATTGAAGATTAGTCCTTAAGGGCTCACTCATGCCCTGAAATCGTCAATCTGTATCAATCTAATGCTAAGATTATGGCACTTCCAGTAGGTTAGGGCTTCTAAGTTCATATTTACATATGTTAAATAGCAGGATGAAAAGATCCAGACTGCATTATTTTGCCGAACTTACAAGTGATTGGCACCATATTGTCTTTAGACATGTGATTAGATATTTGCTTTACACATGTGGAGCTAACATACTTGTTTTTATCTTGGGATATATTGACAAACTAAAATATGTATATATATATATATAATATATATTTTTAGAGATTTTATTTATATATTTGACAGAGAGAGAAAGAGAGCAAGCAAGCAGGGGGAGCAGCAGGCAGAGGGAGAAGCAGGCTCCCCACTGAGCAGGGAACCCAATGTGGAGTTCAATCTCAGGACCCTGGGATCATGACCTGAGCTGAAGGCAGAGGCTTAACGACTGAGCCAGCCAGGTGCCCCTAAAAATACATTTTTTAAAATTTCTTTCAGAGAAGTATGTGGAGTTCGGGATATAGGTCCCCATTCCACTTTGTTACAAGGTAAAGAGTGCTCAATCTAGGTAGAATCTTGTATCTGAAAGAAATCTTAGAATTCGATTCTAGTTACTAAGAGTCACACAGCAAGAAGGTGGCATGACTAGGACCACAGAGCAAGTTCTTAAAAAACCTGAGATTCTCCCAATAAAAAAAATTATTTAACGCATATTTAAAGTCCTGGGTTCCACTGGGTCTGAAACTGGAAATTCAGAGATGGATAGGATATAATATCTGCCCTTAGGTAATGCACTTGCTATTTCTACGTCTTTGACCTTGGTGGGAAGACCAGGAGAATACCACACGTATCATGTGCCTTCGGTTCAGGACAACATTTAAGAAAAGATTTCATTATAGTCATGTGACCAAGATGAGCACTGGGAGATTAGGGAGGGCTGGATTATGGAACTAGTAAGGGACTATTAAGGTGTGGTGCTCAGTGTCAGTATGGCCTAGAGGAAGTCTCCGGTGGAGTGACCTAGAAGAGTCCTTGGAGAGGTCCATCCAATGCCTCGTCTGTTATCTGGGTTGATTAATGAACCTGATAACATAACAAGAAAGAGAGCAAAAACTCCATATGGCAGTTTTAGTAGAATAAATAATTCCCACCAAAGGCAAAAATGAGTTAGAAATAAAATAAGGAAAAGTAATAGGAATAAATATAAAATACTACATGGAACCATCTAGCTTGATGATAAATACATTTAATTAAAATGGCTTAGCTGTTTTACTTCCATTGAACATTTTTAGCAGAGTTTTGTCTTTATTTTGTTTTCTTTGATAAAAAGAGAAATAAATAAGAATCGGTAAATGTAAGCAATTGTACTATGAATATATATTAAGGGGTGGATCTATTGTTGCCTTAAGCAACAGTTTGAATTTTGTACATTTGATAGTGAATCTTTTATATTCAGTATTTGGTTTCAAGACACTTGCTAATGAAATGGTGGATGTTTTAGGAATATAGTAGCTCCTCCTTGAGTTTCATTCGTTAGCATTCATTCGTCTATAGAAAACATGCAGTTTGGCATTCAGGTCTAACACCAAATGTCCAGTTACCAGAAGTCACCAAAAGTTAATGGAGAGTTTGAAGAGACCACCGAGTTTCTCCCATGGATGTGGTTAACAGGGGAAAATAGTAAATGTTTCTTAAAGTTACAGAAGGTAGCAAAGCCTCATTTTCTTTTCTTTTCTTTTTTTTTTTTTTAAGCAAAGTCTCATTTTAACTGGAAGTGTAATAGATTTCCTAAATGAAGCATACATAGTCATAAAAAAGAAATCAGTTTACTGTTATGGTTTGGCTGGTGTTATCGTTACTCTCTCTTCCAATAACTGGGAGGGTTTCTTAGGAATTAGACTGTCAAAAGTGCATATTTCAGGTTGTCCCCAACAAAGAGATGTCATTCCTAGAAATTTGGGGACCTACTCATTCTGCCCTTGGGCTCTCCTAGTTAAGGAAAAAATACCTGAAGCACTTTCTGGCATACCTTTTTTTTTTTTTTTTCTAAAATCACTTTTAATATTCTTCAGTTGCCATAGAGTGAGTACTAATGCACAATTCAAATCAGAGTTGACTAAATGGGTTAAGAGAGTGGATTGAGGCCTGTTCCTCATTTCTTGGCAAAACTGAGTAAAAGATTAGGTTTTCTAGCTGAAACTCAAGAGCGGCGACCGGTTCCACAGGCAGTAAGGACACTTTCCAAATTCTCAATATGGCACCTGGACACTCTGCAGTTCTCTCTTCACACTCTCTGAGTCTTTCCCCCATGTCCTGCTCACAAGAGTAAAGTAAACTCTGCTTTTCGGACTTACTGTAGCTATGGCTCAAGATATAATATATTCTAAATGTATATTGTTTATGGATGGACTGATAGTCACATGCTTATGTTCACAGGGGCTTATTAAATTGAATTGAATTGAAAGGGTTAATACCCTTTTGGTCACATTATTACTTTATAAGACTTACGAAATTCCATGTCAACATGTCATGATTCACAGGTATTTCTTGTATCCTATTTCTTTCTTGTGATCAAAATCTTGTCTTGGGCTACCATCCTGCCTTCCAACATTCATCACATAGATGGATTTCAGAGCATCACACGAAATAAACACAGCAAATATCAAGATAAAGAATTTCCTCTTTCTTTAGCCATATTTATCAATATTTTTAAGAATAAATTAAAAATATAAAAATTTAAAAATGAATCTTCTAAGCATGACAACAGTATACACCAAATTATTAGCAAATCAACTCCCATTATGATTTTTACATTCACTATATTTATTTTAACCCATTATTAATACTGTCATCTTTCTGGATTCATCATGTCATCGTTTTTCTCATGTATATGCTATGTGTCTAAAGAAGTTTGGGAATAGTTCTGGACTTAATATAATCTTAACTTTCCCTGTGTTCTTTCTGTTCTTGCACAAAAGTCATATATTTAGGACTGTACATGTTACATATAGAATACAAGTACATGCAAAAGGAGACTGTATAAAATTGGACTCTTTAATAACTTTTTTTTTTATTATTAGGAAACAAAAATACAACCAGTAAGTATTACACCCTTTTAATTACTGCCTTTAGGTCAGCGGTGGGAATGTGGGATACATTTAATTTTATTTTAATAACCCAGGAAGTCATTTCTTTGCCATTTAAATATATAAAATTTAAATAATTCAGAAGTGTAGAAAACATAAAAGATGAAAATGCACTTTAGAACTCTGCTTAGAAATGAGTTAACAGCTCACTGGTTTGGATAGATGCTTCTAAATCTTTTCTAGACACTTATATACATATGTAGACATACATATAAAGCCTATTTATTTAGAACTATTCTTAATATGCAACTGTCTTGTTTTTTGTAACCCAAAAATGTGTCGTGGATAGTGGATAGTAAATTTAGGTCTACCTCATTTTTAAAAATGTTTGCTTAGATTCAAACCCTAGCTTTGCCACTTAGTATCTCTGCTACGTTACCTCATTTTTAAAGTGGAGACAATAACTGAAGATTGTTGTTAAGAAGACTGACTGAGTGTGTGAAAAATACTTGCAACAATTTCTGGCAGAAAGCAAACAATATATGGTAGGAGGGAAAGTCCCCTATTGATCGACATTTAAGTCGTTTCTAGGGTTTTTGTCCTTAAACGGAAATGTTAAATAATTTTTATGCACTTGTCCAACAATCTATAAAATAAACTCTTGGAAGTAGAACTATTGGATGACAGGGCATGCATAAATAATGTCCTTGTAAGTTTTGACCATAAGGTATCTCATTGCGGTTGTAGGCAAATCATAGCACGTTCTAGTTGGTTTCTCTCATACCATTCAGTGCTTTATACAAAACATTAAACAGGCAAAAAACAAAACAAAACAAAAACATTAAACAGAGGGGTGCCAGAGTAGCTCAGTCTGTTAAGCCTGTGCCTTCGGCTCAAATCATAATCTCAGGGTCCTGGAATTAAGCCCTGGATCAGGGCTCTCTGCTGAGCAAGGAGACTGCTTCTCCCTCTCCCTCTGCCCTTCCCTCCCTGCTCCTGATTTCTTTCTCTCTCATGCCCTCTGTCTCTCTCTCTCTCAAATAAATAAATAAAATCTTAAAAAAAAACCACACACACAAAACATTAAACATCTTGTCATGGAATCTATTCATCTCAACACTTTCTCTACACAAAATTTACTAAACCTGCCACATAAACCTTTATATAATAATTGAAAATGCCTTGAACTCTGTACCAATCAATACTGTTTCTAAAGTCACATCTATTACCTTATTTTACAATGGATTCAGTAACATCAAGAGTTTGACCTTTTTTCCTTCTTGATGACAGAAAATCATGTAAGTGAAAAGAACATAGATAAGTCTATAAAACCTACTCTATCTGTATGCTTCTGACTGGACAGCCCTGGAATAGCCACCCTCAAATTGTACCCGGTGGAGGACTTTTCAATTGCCTTCAAGAAACCAGAGAGAAAGAAACTAGGTCAACAGCTTAATAGAATTGCTTTTTCTACCCTTCACTTAGCATCAATACAGTGATTTTTCTGGTACTTACAAAGCCCTATAAAGCTAGATATTAAAAAGCCCCTAATATTAAGGGACAATAGAAGTGTGTAAACGTCTCCTAGAGTACATGCTTCTTTTGAAGAAAATAGGATTTTAAATATGCATGATTGAGTCTTCCCCTGATTTGTGTACAGACTCTAAACTCCTAGTCTGAAGTTTACTTCATTGAACACAATGACATCAGCACAACTTTATTTAAAATCCACAATAATCGCTGCCAGTTTTTTTTTCCCAGAAACCCTATGTATTCACTTTTTTAAATAAAAATTCCTCTCGTATGGCAAATATTTACTTAGCTCTTACTATCTGTTAGCCTGCGTGTTCCTTTGTGAGGCTTCCATGCCCATGGCATATACAGAAAGAAGAAAGGAGACAAGCCTTAAGTATAAATGCAGATTGTGAAAAATGTGCAAAATTAAAAGCTTCAGTAAAGGTCTGAACAGGGCACCTGATTTGGATTCCTTTGCTAAGGAAGTAGTATTTAGATGGAAACCTGTGGTAAAAGTAAGATTTAGAAAAATGAGCAGTATAGAGGAAAAACATCCTAGATGAACAAACAGCATGTGCAAAGATTTTATAGCAGGAAAAAAAAGTATGCTGGCCTCAAAAAAAGAAAGAAATGAGGGAGAACTTAATGAGGAAGAAAGTAGCCCAGGATTAAGGTGGAGAAGCACATAGGCCCTCTCTCACGTGACTGATGGTCTCTCAAAGTCAGTTAAGGATGAATTTTCAAATGCCTGTTCTCTCTGCCTTCCTGCAAGTACGGTAGATGAAGGAAGAGAAGCTTGGGTTACTGAGTTTGGTAAGACAATAGGAAAATAACAGAACATTCTTTTTTATCCTCTGTTGACGCTATTCAAGGTCTAAAATCCCCTGGCCCGGCCCTTTGCTCAGAATGGTTTAAGAAAAGACAAATCAAAAAAATACAAGTGGTGTGTTGAAAAGGGAAGCATGATTTTCTGAGGTCAATTTACAGAAGGCTTCCAAGGTTTTATTGACTTAAAAGATCACAGTCACCCCTCCAGGTGTCCTTTTCTCTATTAGGTCTTTTATCTGTACCATATTTTGTTCTGAAAGGAGCTTTCCTTGGATGCATTTATCCCCATGACCGATAATCATATCAATCATGGCAGATGACCAGGTATGTCTCTAGAGGGGTGTCTCTGGAAACAGCTGTCCATGGCAGCACGACTCCACACCAGCTCCCAGCTCAGGCACTGGAGACCAAGCTCAAAGCCTCACATGAGGCTCCCTGGTTCTTCCGGTTCTTTTATTGCTTCACTTTCTGAAAGCCACCGCATTACGATGCGAGGAGAGGAAAAATGACAGAGCAGATGGGTCCATGGTCTGACTTGGCCATCGTTGGCATTTGAAGTCTCCTCCAGGGTGGGTGGGCATTGTAAGTAGAAAAGTCCTGAAGAAACGTATTTTCATTTGTCATTGCCTTGGTGAGAGTGCCTAGGTCATGGAAAGAGAAAACTCTGGATATTGATCTCATGCTTCGTTTTTTCCTCCCATTTTCCCTGATTGCTTTCCACTCTTTCCCATGTAACGCTCTTTTTAGTTTATCTTTAACTCATAAGTACGTGTAAAGACTAAACATAAAGTAATCAACCGCTAACCACTTAGTGCTGTAGGTTAACGTGGCCTTGGATCGCTGGCGTCTATGGGTTGTATGGGTGTTCTTAATGATTTTCACATTGTATGGTTTCAAAAGTGAGCAGGTGGGTAGTGATCGAGATAAAGCTGCCTTTTCCAATCATCAGTGTATTGTTGTGACTCAGTATGACCTCAGCCTCACAGTCAAAATTAAGTGTGAGTCTACTATAGCTTGTTTTATGAAACCATGGTAAGAAGTTTACGATGACTCAAAGATCCAATGGGTAAATACACTAATGTAAAATAACAAAGGGCCTTTGGAGGGCCATGAGAAGTTACTCTTTATATATTTGATGTCCTATGGTGCTTTCAAAGGTGACTTTAGCAGCATTGCTCTGGAGTGATGCCTCGGCAGAGTCACTGGGAAGCTTTTGCAAAATGCAAATCCCCAGTATAACATTTAAAGAAGAACACCCACTTTCTTGCCTCTTTGGGGAAAATACCCCAGTGACTCATCTACAAATGGGAAAGATCATATCGTGACAGCAGAACCCTGGGTTTTATCAAGGGACTCTCGGTTTGGGATCTGGGTAATAACCAGAATTTTAGCAGGGAAACTCACCTCCCTGTTGCTCATGGACAGACTTTGTTTTCATTTTAAAATTTTGTTAGACACAGTAAGGCCCTCAGATACAAAGCCATGGAATCGTAAACTCTCAAAGCCCTTCACTTAACGCTGGGGACTCGCCTTCCCTTAGTTTTATCTGCGGCTTTACATCGTAGGCTGGCAAGTTTGTTAGCGAAAGCACTTCCTATAATAAAAAACACAGATGTTTAGTTGGCATAAGCTTTTCCTGCCTGTATATGACATTGAATTTTTACGTCTAGAAAATCTGCCCAGCGGTTATACGTTTTTGTCATGGGCACAGACCGTGGGGGAAAATATCAGAGTTGCCAGGGGAGCCAATTAGAGTTTAACCAAGTTGCTTGAAATATTTTTGGTTTCATTTTTCTTATTTAACTGCTGTGTATCGAAGTTGAAGACGGGGAGGTAAGGATAGGAACCACTTTCAAATACCTGTGAAAGAGGAAAAGCCATTACTTATTATTATTAAATGTACCAGTGGGATCTTTGGGGTCCTTCAAATCCTGATGACTAAAACATAAAATTACCTACAGCCACTAAAATCCTCTTCATTTTCTGGTTTTTGAAAAATGCATGGTTGTGTTTTAGAGACCCAGTTTCTCCTTGCTATGATTCTTTTATTTGTGAGCATCTTACAAAACCTCCTAGGACAGTGAACGTGGATAATAAGAAAGCAGTAAGACATCCCCAGAAATTCATTATTGAAAGTGTGGCCCTGATTCTGCCATGGTCTTTCCCTCTGACTATCTGTCAGCGTGGCTTCATCATCTATAGGAAGGGAAGGAGTCTTCACTGTAGGAAGAACCTAAGTTTAAAATTCAGTGTTCTCTCCACCCCTTGTGAGAATTAATGCTATAAAGGGTCAAAGAGAGGACATAGAATTTGCCTCAAACTCTCCTGAAACCAGTATTACCCTATATGTTAATTAGAATTTAAAATAAAAACTTGAAGAAAAAAATGAATTTGCTTCCAACTGTTCTAAACTCTGATAAAAACACAGAAAATTTTTGAAAAGTAGTAATTTTTTGACTTTCATACCACATTCCTCATTCATTCAACTGATATTTGAACTTTAATATGATCCAGGTGCCATCAGGGCACAGCACTGAGGAAGACAGAGTCCTTGATTTAGTGGAGCCGACTGTCTAGCCTGCAAACTGACACCGAATCATGGGCAAAAATTCTCCCCCTCTCCAGTTCCCTCTAAGTGCCCTTACACTCTCACAGTTTCACTTTTCTTCTTCTTCTTTTTTCTTTTTAAGATTTTATTTATTTATGTGACACAGAGAGAGAAAGAGAGATCACAAGTAGGCAGAGAGGCAGGCAGAGAGAGAGGGGGAAGCAGGCTCCCCGCTGAGCAGAGACTCTGACACGGGGCTCCATCCCAGGACCCTGAGATCATGACCTGAGCAGAAGGCAGAGGCTTAACCCACTGAGCCACCCAGGCACCCCCAGATTTGCTCTTCTGGATCTCTTATCCTACAAGACAACACTTGCTTAAGACTTCTCAAAGGTCCAGCTACCGACCAAAATATGTTTGTCCCTCACCCCACTTCTCAAGCCCTATCTCTGTCCACTAATCTGATAAA